>NC_090700.1:19867500-20167500 GCF_040954835.1 Lepisosteus oculatus
GTTAAAAAATAACAGAAAATGATGGCAGTGATTAGCATAGCTGCCTTGCAATTCTGGGGCCCTGGGTTCAATGACTGGATTTCCTCTGGGAGCTCCAGTTTCCTCCCACAGTCCAAAAACATACTGGTAGGTTAACAAGCTTCTGGGAAAATAGGGGCAGAGCGGTGGCTCTGTGGCTAAGGATCTGCGCCTGTGGGTGGAAAGTTGCTGGTTCGTACCCTGTGGCCGGCAGAGGAATCCTACTCTGTTGGGCCCTTGAGCAAGGCCTTTAACCTCAACTGCTCCAGGGGCGCCGTATAAATGGCTGACCCTGCTCTCTGAACCCAAGCTTCTCTCCCTGTCTGTGTGTCTCATGGAGAGCAAGCTGGGGTATGCGAAAAGACAAATTCCTAATGCAAGAAATTGTATATGGCCAATAAAGTGTTCTTAAATTAGCCCTGGTATGAATGTAAGCATTTTTTTTTGTGCATGCCCAGTGATGGCCTTGTGCTGAATTCTTGGTGGGATAGCCTCTGGCTCTCTTGTAACCCTGTATTCGATAAAGTGATTAGAAAACGGATGGATGGAGCAATAAGAAATGTTAACAGATATTAGGTGTTCTGCTGTAATGAATTGTGCACGAAAGAGAGAGAAAACACAATTTAATGTCATATCAGTTTAACATATGAAACATTTACCTCCAAATCAAAGCTGTAAAACAGCTTGAAGAAGCAAGGGACCTTTTGAAGGTCCAAATATTGATGGGATAGGAGAAACTTGTTGAGAACCACATACATGTGTTCCTCTAGGAAAAGGGAGAAAAAAAGAACATGTCAGAATCCGAGCTGAAGGAAGGGCAGACAGTCAAACAAATTCCAAATTCATAAGCGACCAACCTGGTTTGAGCATTTGCTGGGCCACTCTAGAAATATACGCAACCAGCAGGAATGGAAGCCTAACGTTTGGCTGTCGAATACCATTCCTCACAGCATCCATCAGATACAGCAACTACGACACAAAACCACAACACAGAAATAAACTGCACTGAGGCGAAGGGAGAAGAATAGGAGGAGAACAAGCCCTTTGACTCCCATGAGCTCACTTGTACCCTAGAATCTAGGCACATCTGCAATCTGGATTTGATGAGAATCAAATATTGACATCCCCTCTGAGACTTGCGGCATGCTTAGACCTGCTGGTGCTGAACTGGCTCCTTGCAGTTAAACTTTGCTCTCATGCTCCCATTTCGTGTAGTATGATAGAGTGACTGTAAGCACTGCAGCCTCTTGGGCCCCGAGTTTGATTCCTGTGTGAAGTTTCTACAGTTCTCCCATTTTCGTATGTGAAGTAGTATCTCTGAGATATGAAAAAAATTACAAAATGCGCTCTTGTAGTTGAAATATCATTTGATGACAGACCACAATTCTTTAAGTTTTTATTGTACTAAGCACTAAACAGAGATACAGCGTCTAAAATAAATAAGGTTAGTAATTTACTTGATAGTGTCTGTCATAAAGTCTTCATAAAGACATGAGATAATGATAGGCATAAAAACCATATGAAAAAATCAATTTTAACATAAACATAGCAAGACCACTGTCTCGGTCTCACATCTGCAGAAATTTCTGGTTATCTCTCAAATTTTTCATGCCCTCTTCCAGCACTTTCACCTGGCTCAGAATTCTGGAATTCTGCTCCTAGCTCTCCTCTGTAGTGTCTCTTGTTGAGAACTGTTTGGAATAACTGCTGCTTGTAACGTCATCGGCACAAGTGTTTGCCAAAGCATTGGCTGGTGCACATCGATACATTGTGTAGTGCATATGAAGGAGCTATTATGTAGTTCAAGTTAAGCGTTACCAAAATTGAATAATTGATATCTGTTGGCAAAACACTGACACACAGCATAAGCCCACTGTTTTAAGTAACGGCTGGCCTTACCTGTCTTCTTTCCTTGAACCGAGCTCCATCTAAATGGTGGTAAAACTGTCCCAAGACCTGATAAGCTGCTGCTCTCACGTGGGGATCATAGCTGCTGAGAGCAGCTACAGTGACGCCAAAAGCATTGCAGGACACAAACTTGTAGCAGTCAACCACGCACTCTGCCCAGAGACAAGAGCCCAGAATAAATAACACAAACTACCGACGTCTCAGCCTGGTTCAGGCTGTGCCATTGACTCCCCATGTGTAAAGAGAAGGATAATTAATTGTACAGATTGGTGTAAAGAAGAGGAAACGATGATTTATTTCAATATAAATGTTATAAATAACTATTTCAAATATTTTGTGCAGACCTATTCAAACACCTAAGCATGTATATTGCACAAAAGCAAGAAAATCTCCCATTACAGAAAAGTTAATAAAGATCCTCTTCAGGCTTTACAAAATGCACAAATTCTTGTGCATAATGCAACAGTACCAATAAAACAGGAAAGCAAATATTACTTAAACATTGTGACTACTGAAGAGCGTTATCTAGTTAGAATCTGGTGCTGGCATTTGGACAATATCTGTTATCCTGTGAAAACTAAAATAGTTTGGAGTACCCTACAGTGAGTGGTGGCACAGCACTTAGCATTGCTGCCTTGGGGCACTAGAGCCCTGGGTATTCTCCCTGTGTTTGCGGGGTTTCCACTGAACGTTTTGGTTTCCTACTGCATACTGACGTATGGGCATGCTAATTGGTTTCTGTATATTTTGCCCTGGTATGAGTATATGCATGTATGTGTCTGTGTGTGCCTTGCTATGGACTGGCGTCCAGTCCAGGGTGTATCCTGTCTTGAATCTGTTCCTTGCTGGGATAGATTCTGGCTCCCCCACATCCCTGTACTGGATAAGTGGAGGATTAGAAAATGGATGGATGGATGTCATAGATGGGAGTTTCTCAACACCAGTGGTTCTCAAACTGTGGTACGCGTACCGGCAGTGGTACGTGGCGTGCCGCCAGGTGGTACGCCAAATGACCCTGGGACTGTGTTGTGTGCGCTGAAAAAAATCGGGACGGGTTTTCATATTTTGTATTTTTATACGTGTCGAATACGCAGCCTATGTACTACGATACAGTGCGCGCTAATACTTCAGTGGACACAAGAGATACTCTGTAATTCTATACCACTCTATAGGAATGCGTGCTACAGACGCAAGTGACCAATTGTATTTAAAAAAAGCTACTGTATCTCCAGCAAATAGGGAGAAAGGAGAATGTGCGTGATTTTGGAATGCCAACGTTGTAAACACAGGAATGCACAGAAATGCGTGCTACGAACGCTGGTAATCTTGTGAGCACAGGAAAGCGTGAAAAATAACAGAAAAATATTTAAGAACTGTTCTAAGTTAATTTGAGAAAAATACACCGAGTGTCTCTGTGTTTCTCGCCCATGCGCATTAAATAAATACTTAAAATAAACACTGAAATAAAAACGGAAACGTGGAAAAATGCAAGCTTGCAGATTGCTAAAGCAGATAATCCCCACACTATTATGTGTGGAGAAAAAGCTGCTGAACAGCTCGACCTGCTGCCCCCCCCGAAAGACACAGTCATTCATAGAATTATTGAAATGAAGGATGATATAAAAAGTACGCTGACAGAGCGCGTTAAGATGAGCAGATGTTTTTCACTTCAATTAGATGAGTCTATAGTTGATTTGGCCAATTTGCTCGTTTACGTTAGATACGAGTTTGAGGGTACGTCCCGTGAGGACTTTCTGTTCTGTAAGCCGCTACCAACAGGAACTACAGGAGAGCAGGTATTTCAGCTTCTGAATAAATTTATCGAAGAGAATGGCATTGACTGGATAAAATGTGTCGGAGTTTGTACTGACGGTGCTAGGGCAATGACAAGCCGACACAACGGTGCAGTTGCACGAATTAGAGAGGTTGCTCCAGAAATTAATGGTTTCATTGCAACATCCACCGCGAGACCTTTGCCGTCAAGAAAATGCCTGACAATTTAAAATCTGTCAGACTGTTGTGAATTGTATCAAGACTCGAAAAATTAATTTACATCTGCTTTGCTCGACTAAACAGGCTCACCCCTCTCACTGAAATGGTGCTTTTTTTCTGTAAAACACTTTGAGAAGCCACATTTTAATATATCAAACAAAGTTAATTATTATAATATTTATTATATGTATGTGTGAGTGTGTGTGTGCACATGCGCTCATGTTGGTCATTGATAATTTCTGGGGTTCCTATGAGATGATGACCTGTAGGTGGTACTTGGATGCTTTGGTTGGATTAGGGGTGGTACTTGGTCCAAAAAGTTTGAGAACCACTGCTCTACACGTAAATCGGCAGATAGTTTACTATTTTTAATTTGCTTAGTAGATGCCTTTATCCAAGATGACTTATAATTCAATTTTTTGTAGAAGAAACATGACATTTTCAATAATGATCATGCATAAACAGTAAGCTGACAAAATTAAATGAAAAAAAAAGCTGTGACACAAAATGAAACGTTAAAATCCAAGATCTGTCTACAGCTAGGATGGGCATCAAACAGCAAGACAAACAGCCTGCTGGTCTGCACTCAGTGTCTCCAGTAAGCAGGAACAACAAACAAACCACAGAGCCAACCTGAGAGTCAAGGGCAAGGTCCCTGACATTACAAACTCACCAGCAATGCCAGACTGATGTCTTACCTGGCTTGAGAAGAACACTGAAGAGGGGCAGAAGAAAGCAGGGGTCATACAGAGCACTCAGGTCCCCTATCCGCTTATCGGTGAACAATAGCTCCTCTTCATCCTGCAAGTCAGGAAAAGTATGACAGAACATCAGCTAACACTGAAAACCACAAACAACTTCATTGGGCAAAAGACCAGACAAGACTAAACAGAACTAACATCTGCCAGAAAAGAATAAAACATAACATATTCCCCACTAAAACCCAAAATTCTCATGACAAGCAAAATGCATCAGAAGATGATAAGATCTATGATAAGACAGAATACATTGTTGTCTTTATAGGGCTGAGCTGTGTTAATGGAAAAGTAAAATAACAAAAGGATGAAATGAGCAAATGATAAAGAAAAGGGTGATTTCTATTGTGTTCATATCACAAACATAAACAGCTACTAGAAATGTTTTCTTCTTCATGTCCAACTGTTTTTTTTTTCAAGCTGCGTGACATGAAATGTACTCACAGAATAAAACAGTGGACCTGGACACATCATTTATTTACCACATAAATATAGGTTCTCTTCACTTAATCGAGGGTGCTGACCTGTGTCGATGTGTTCTGCTGCTCTGAACAACAGCCTCCAACACAGGGAAGGCTTCAGGGGAAAATAAACGAGCTGTGTGCGAATGGCTTGTGCCCTCTAAACTGCAGTACCTGCGGAATGATTTGGCGTTGTTCAGGAAAGTGCAGCGCCGTGTGAAGCATTTTGTCTGGTTTCAGCAGAGCCAGGACATCCTGGGAGGTGGGCTGCTGCCACAGGGAGCTCCCTAGATTCCTGGAGGCTTTGTGGTGCTCCACAGCAGCAGGCCCCCACAGCAGAGACCTCGAGGAACAAAACCGTGACACGTGTTGGCCAACCTGCTGCCTCTTGGAAAGGCAAGACCCTCCCTTCCTGTCTTGCGACAGTTCTGAGCTGTTGTGTATCACAGCATGTGACACACAACCTGTTAGCCCTGAAGATTTTAAACCATATTAGACCAAAACTCTGATGAACCTACTGATCACAAATTTCAAAACTGTCCATTTAAAGGTTTAATAGAGGTTTCTTCCATTTTATCAGTGAAAAAACAACATCTTAAATTGGGTTAATAATCTGAGGCCAGCAAGTGGGTTAAATTTCTTATTAACACCACACCTCAACCAGACCTCCTAATGCTTAGTCCTAATGGCAGATTTTAGGATTTCCATTAAGAAGTGAAATCATAAGACTGAATCTGTGACAGAAAGATAATTAAAATGTTTCAGAAAAGGAGTTTTCTTACAGGACAAATAGAGCCTGACACACCAGATTTGAGCTTGGACCACAATAATTGCCAAATATAACTGGGATTCCTCGAGAGCTGCCACACAATTGGTTCAGTACCACTATAGATGACTGGGCCAGATTCTTTGGTCAGCCAAGACGCAGACTCTTGGGCCGTGAGTGACAGAGTTTAGTTGAATTTTCTTTTTCAACTAAAACAAGCTTTAAAAATGCATGTTTAAAAAATAATACAAATAAGTAGAAAAAACTATTATACATTTTTTTATTCTTACACGAAATACTGCTATTTACACTTTTCAGTTTAGAAAACTGCTATCACTGTACTTGACAGTTTTCACTTGAGTTTTCAGAAGCCACTATTTGACTCCGTTTCTCCATTTGCTCAGGTGAGAGGAGGACAGTATATAAGAAAACAGTTTCAAATGCTAAAAAATACTTAAGGAAGAAGAGATGCTTCAAATACCTATTGAACTATTACCAAAAGTGAATAGTTCAATAGTGATACTTTTTCATTGAATTTGTGAAGTCCCAGTTCAAGTCCCATTCCTTCTATAGGTAACTGTCAAAGTAGCACAGATCTAGATGGCAAACTTACTGAAATTCAGCCAGACTGACACCATTTCTTTCATACTCCTGTAGTAGTTGTAACATTTTCTGGTCTGAAAAATAAACATTTGGAGATTATTTATATTATATATGTAGCACATTTACCTAAAATGAATTTGGGGAGCAACTCATGATTGCTCTCATAGTAATTTAGCATTATACATCACTATAAAGTCTTACTGTTTACTGTACACATACGTTTAATAATTCACTCCTAATCCTCAAATAAATAAATTACTAAAAGTACCTAATTCTGCCTCCTGTTAACATAATTAATTTAAGCTATTATTCCATGAGATACATTAATTGAGAATACATTCTGAGTTACAATGAAAAATACCTTACTCTTGGGTATATCACCAGTGTCCAATCTGGGATTTGAACCCACAACCCCTCTGGTCTGGAGTCCAAAACCCTAAATAATACTAGACTGTGCTGCCATTAAATTAATGCCTTTACAAATCTGGCTCTCCAAGACATATTTCTGTCAAGAGTTAAATGGATGAACTATACCACTATTAAATTGAATGAAACATGTGCTTTGATAAAAAGCTACTATTTTATTATAGCAATACTGTTAAACATGACAAAGATATAACTAGAAGCCCAATCATTAGTATATAAAACATCCAGGAGCCAGGAACAGGAAGAAGAAGGGAATCAAAATCCACACCAGGGAAGAGAGGGTCTTTGAAGTTCCTTCACTTTTCCCTCAAAACTTCAGAAAAAGAGCTGTGTTTTCCTACCTGTGGTACTCAAAGTTGCTCCATACGCTCCCATAAGAACAGAAAAATGAGCACTGCTGCAAACACCAGGACACTTCTTTACCAGGGTAAGCAAGACAGTCACGAGGGCATCTGTGAATTCCCAAAGGAATAAAAAAATCACAATACTGAGCCACTTTTATTGTGTTTTAGGTATTCAGAACTGTTTTGCTTTTCATAACAATCCCCTTGTTATATAAAAAGCAAAATTTTAAATTGTGAATGGCCTGACCTCCATTTGAGTCCATTTTAACTCGAAAGACGGTTCTCGGTTCTAAACAACAGGACTAATAAACAAACGTTTACAGAGCTTGTAAACAATGAAAATCAACCAGAACTTGGGCTGCATTTTTATCCTTTAGAAAACAGATACAAATCATATCAAAATTGAAAGAAATGGTGTATGCAAACGGTAGATATGGAAAAAAAGCATCTGATCATTTATTAATTTTACAAATTAAAAAAAATATTCTAATTTCTATTCTGATACATTCTGTTGAAGTGAATCGGTAATAAAAAAGATAAAACAGCTATTTACCTTTCCAATTTCAGCATCTGACATGCTGTGATCTCTCCACTACCTTCAGCATTAACACTGATCGGAGGAGCGATACAGCTCTCTCTGATGACACTGCTCACTCACAGGTGCCAGGGCACCTCAGTTCAAGGAGTGACCGTTAGGCTGGTCACCTAAGGAAATCCCTGCCTACTCTAATCCACCAATCCAAAGCTCTGCTAAATGTACACACCACTTTGCCATTCCCAGCTACAGTTGGCCAAAAACATAGTCCAGGGTGGGCAAACTCGGGCTGGACTGATTGTTCAGTGATTTTTCAATGAACATGGAAGAGATGTAGCTGACAAATAAGGACAGATGAAAAAAAAAATTCTTATCAGTTAAATTTGTGAAGCCAGTACTTGTGCTTAAAATCTCAAGCCTTCGTCCAGAATGTCCTTTGATTTCACATCACAGTATATCTCTAACCTGTTGCTCAGTAGCACCTACAGGGGGCTCTGGGCTCCTGGGAGCTTGAAGTGTTGTCAGTGAGAGCTCAACTAGTACTCTGCATCGCACTTTTGAGGCCATGGGGTTCACGGTCTGAAAAACCGACAGATCGGTCTGCATTTCTGACAAAAACATACAGATTCCTCTTTTCCCCTGCGCTGTACAGGACAAGGGTCATACCACTCAATCAAGTTGATTCTGGATGATTGGAGATAACAGATGGGGGGAGGTATAAATATTTTATACACAGGATATCCATCCATCCATTTTCTAAACGCTTCTTCCAATGCAGGGTCGCAGGGGAGATGAGGATACACCCTGGATAGGATGCCAGTCCCTCACAGGGCAAATACACTCTCGCATCTAAGGCAAATTAATCCACACAGAGGATATATATTTGTAAATTTCAGTCACCTTTTGTTCCATTTTGTTCCTCTTCTGCCGGCAGTAGAGTTGACAAAAATAATGAATGGCTTGTTACCATCATGTGAACTGTGCCCAATTCCACAAGATCTTTCGAAGAATCGATAGCCTCATATACCAGGACCAGCAGGTTATTCAGATTTTCTAAAAAGACCTGGTCTCTGTAGCGATACCTAGACAGTGAAACAGGAGGGAGCAAGAGTCCACATGAAATGTATTTTTAAACCCACTGAAACTGATGCTTTTAATAGTAGCACCATGCATGCAGATTGCAGGATACACAAAAACATGTGTAGGATAGCTAAAATAACATTCCCTCTGAATTTATAAACAAGCAAACTTTTATGAATTCCAAATCAGATGGATAAAGATTTTCTCATTTCTTTTCACGTTAACTCCAAGTGTTCCAGACTAATTTAAAAGCCTTTGGCCTTAGTTCATAAAGTAGTTAAGTGACAAAATTTTAAATAGGAACCTTATTTTGACTTCTTAACTTGGGCACCTAAATAATTTCACATTCATATAATATCTTAATCTTAGTAAGGTCCTTCACTTTTGTCTCTGTGTGCTATATATGTTCGGAGAATGTATATAATAGATACCAAAATAGCTTACTTCAGCCCAGTCTTCACAAAGCTGTTCCAGTCCGATGCAGTGACCTGTTTGACAGACCCCTGTATGACAAGCACAGACCTTATTGTAGGATAAATAAAGCACAAAGTTTTAACACTGGTCTTGACACTTCACTTCTTCAATAAATTTGCAATGGTTTCGCAATTTAGATTCTCCCATTTGCTTCTCAATTTGGCTCACTACTGTAACCCTACACAGCACTAAGATAAAGGCAAACCATGGACACACTACTTTCACAGAGAACAGGATCACTCCAGATAGAGATTGCTTCTGCACTCTTGAATATCATAGCTCTTCCAAAACAGACAGGAAGCAATGGTTATGAATAGGACATTCCCTAGTTAGGAACAAATAAAGGTTTATTCCATGCTGAAAAGAGAAGAAAAGAAACACAATGTTACGGTTGTGGAGCCTTCTTCCGCTGAACTTTACTTGTTTACTTTACTTGATGCAGCTACCTACTTGAACTACATTCCCTAGTTACTCTACACAGCACTTGACATCTGTAAAATTGGCCTTTGAACCTCCTTCCCGTAAAGAAAATAAATTGGACAAAGCCTAAGGCAGGCATTCTAACTGATGGGAAGCAAAATGATATTTAAACTCTGTGAAAGTGCTTTTAAAAGCAAAAGTAGGAGGCTCGTCTTAACCCAAAGGGTTGTGGGAGTACCAATTAATGACTAACTTCAAAAGGGCCAGAGAGCTTGAATGGCCTCTTCTTGTATGTAATGTTTCTTATGGGCTCAATAATGGGTTGAGAAGTAGGCAAATTTCAGGCTGCAAACAAACCACACATGACACAGGTCTCACACACTAATTCACATAAATAAAGCTAGTAGCCTTGTTTATTACAGCCCTGAAAACACCCCCAAGACTGACTCTAATCCAGACAGCTGGCTACTTACATGCACCAAACACTATTATAACACGTGGTTTTGGAATTCAGCTAGGACTATAGGATTTGATATATGATTTGTGTGGAAACAAACTATATACCAGGAGTCTTTGGAGCTGCTGCAGCATCTTCTCTTCCTTCTCCTGCACGGCTTGCTCCTGCTCTTTGTATTTGGTGTATGATGCCTTCAGCCACTTAAAAGATGCTGTTAGCAGAGATCTCTTCCAGCTGGCCTGCGTCTGTGGAGCTCCAGCAAGCCCTTCGGTAATGGAATCCACCAGCATCCACCTGTCAAACACAAAACAGGCTCATGTAACCAGCCCTTATCTGCAACAGGTCACACACAGATTGAATCGCATTCACTTTTCAAAGTAGAACTGATAGGCATGCACAATATGATCAAAAGACATGATATGATATGATATGTGATATAAGCCAGCAGCCATATCACCTTGCAACTCACAACTGGCAACCCACTGAAGCTAAGCAGGTGTGAGCCTGGTCAGTACCTGGATTGGAGACCTCCTGAGAAAGCTAAGGTTGCTGCTGGAAGAGGTGTCAGTGTGGCCAGCAGGGGGCGCTCGCTGCATGTGGGTCCTAATGCCTCAGTATAGTGATGGGGATACTATACTGTAAAAAGGCACCATCCTTTGGAGATACAGGCCAAGATAAATACACATACAAAAAAGCAGCCATGGCACAACATACTTACTGGTGTGCTTGCAATGTAAAAGCACAGCAGGTCTGGAGTATAACCTGAAATTGTGATGCCTGAAGGACCATTCTAAATCACAGGAATCTGCCATTTCTTTCTTTAGACTTATTCCAGCACAAACTTCACTTTTCACACAGGACGGTACGACTTCTCAACTAATTGGAATTACACAGGTAAAAGGTGCCCTTAGTAACGTTTTCACAAAAGTGGAAAAGTCTCTGCAAGTTTTGCTGGCTTGGACACCAAATGACCAGTATACCTTTCAAAACTGTCCACGCTCTCTAGGAGAGAAGAGAGCCGGTCAGCGGCACCGGCCAAGTCTTCCACCTGGGCCGCAAGCTTGATCAGGCCGGAGAGAACATCCACCTGCAAGGCCAGAGCCTGAGCTGGACTGCCAGACAGCACCATGTCCAACAGCTTCACCAGCAAAGCTTCTTTGAGATCTCTCAGCACTGCCGCATGGACTGCACAGGAGGAACAGAAACAGCAAGGGACAAGAATATTTCTACACTGCAAATCTCTATAGCACCAATAGTTTAATTAACACCACTGTTAAAAGGTTGCGTGGTAAAAGCATTCAGATCAGGACGTCTGCTCATAAAAAACGGAGGAATTGAGAGGACAATTTCACTGGACGTGGCTGCAAGCACCCTTTAACCTCTCCAAACCAAAAAAAGTCAACAGGGTTAAGGGTAAGATGTAAGACCTCCATAAAACTGAACTAGGCTGTGAAAGATGTTAGGTCTTAAACAGACTATTGGGTAACTGTTCAAATGCTCTGGCTCCGTAACAATTACAGCCCAGTGCGGCCAGTGGAGGGCACTCATCCTGCTGTCTGTGTGGGTTCTAATGCCCCAGTATAGTAATGGGGACACTATACTGTAAAAAGGTGCTGTCATTCGTATCAGACATAAAACCGAGGTCCTGACTCTCTGTGGTCATTAAAAATCCCAGGGGGGTTCTCAAAAAGGGTAAGGGTGTTACCCTGGTGTCCTGGCCAAGTTTCCCATTGGCCTTTACCAATCATGGCCTACTAATGGCCTCTGTTCTCCTTCCCACTGATAGCTGGTGTGTGGTGAGCCTTTGCATCATCCAGGTACACTGGTGGTGGTGGAGGGGAGTCCCCATTACCTGTAAAGCGCTTTGAGTGGAGTGTCGAGAAAAGTGCTACTGTATATAGTTGTAAGGAATTATTATTATTACCACCGTTACATCTCCAGCCCACTGGTGGAATCAACGCAGGGTGGTCTGAGAAACAGTTTCAGTTGCACTAGGTTTCAACACGCATGATGAGCACAGGAGGATAATTTACTTTGGGGAAAAAAAAATGTCATACCTTCCTTGGGCCTCATGGGGTCTTGGCAGCTTGGCATTTCCAGGTACACTTTGACAAGGGGAAGAAATGCCTCAAAGTGTTTCTCCACTTGCTTCATGCTGCCTGGCTCCAGGCACCACAGCTCGAACCGCAGACGATGTGTTGCACAGGTCTGGAGCAGCAAGGCCCCGATGGCCTGGCAGGTGTGGGTCAGGCGCTGGAGGCAGTATATGAGAATGTCGGTTTGTACCAGTTTAGAGCAGACAGGCTCAGTCTGCAGGGCCTTCAGCAGAAATATCTCTAGGGGCTCACTGCAGCACGACAACAGCAGCGTTCCCAGGCCTCTGAAGTGCTCGTGCGACACAAACACGGAGTCCTCCTGGGAGCTCTCAGTTAAGACCTGAAGCGCGCTCTGGGCGTACACACTAAGCTCCTCTGGGAAGCCATGCTTGCCAGCTACAACCAGAAACTCTTGTGGGAGAAGAAGTATAGCTGAAACAATTTCCTTGAGTCTCGCAGGCTCCATGTATTTATGAAACTCCATTAATCCTTCTATTGGGTGAGATCTCTTGTTTGTTCTTCTTGCCGAACTCCTCAGCTTTGCCGTTTCCATCTCTTTTAAAACTGCCTTTTCAATGCCTGCTAAATACTTGCTGGTGAGGTCAAGGCTACCTAGGTTTTCCATCAGCTGGGCAGTTAGCTTCAGAAGGCTGAGGATATTGGAGCTGATTTGTGTGCACAGCTTTTTGGATTTGATGGGGTTGAGATTGTGGGGTGGCAGTGACTCCAACTCTACAGCTAGGAACCACTGCTCCAGAGTTGGATGACTGAAAATGGATTTGAGCACAGCTCCCAGCACCTGAAAGCCAGAAATAACAAAAAACTGTTATTGTGAGCACTGTCAATCTTGTAATCCTAAACATTTATATTGTAATTCATTTACTTCTTTAAGAGACCCTAGGATTTTGCAAAGGGAGATCTGAGGATAGCGTAAATCTTTCTTAGGCCAACTTGATAAAAAAGCTTACAAAAAGCAAAGATAAGTCTACAGTCTACAAAAAGAGATTAATATTCTTTTGTTATTTTTGTTCAAATGTATTAATGTCAGGTTTCCAGGTTTATCCATTAACCAATAAATTAATCCATTATCTTAGTAATTTAATTTTGGTTTGTGGACCAGTCAGTCTGTCAGTCTGCTTGCAAATTTGGCATAATACCACATTCCCAGGGCTTGTGACAAAGTTTCATAGGAATAATTTACTCCTTAAGTACACAACTCCAAGGCCAACTCTAACTCCATGCAGCAACATCTATAAATCTTTAAAAACTATTAACATCCTCAGGCTCAGAAGAACAGCTGAAACAGTTGAATTAAGCAAACAGTTCAGTCACATTATTAAGAACACATGTGTTTAGAGATTGTCTAATGAATTGTTCCAGAGTTATGTTTCACTGTATATCGACACCTCACTGAAAGCTAAGATCACAATTCCCGATACTTGAATTTATGTTAGGTAAACAAAACCATCCATTAACGCCCTTTGCCTAAGGTATCTGTCTCACTGTCTTTGGAAAAACAAATGCTCCATAGGATCAAGCACCAAACATGGAGAGACCTACCAGATCTTTCTCTGCTTTTTCATCCTGAGCTGTATTCACATCAACAAAGAGGTCAGATTCGTCCTGGGAATTCGAAGAAACAGCCTCACCGGTTTCTTCCAAGCACTGAAGTCTATTAATTAAGGTTCTTAGCAGGTCCATGTAGACATTCAGTAATACGATTCCGGTGTCTTTTGAAAACTGAAGATAAATCAGAATACTTTAGCTCTAGGATAAATCCAGTACGATTACTTAGAAAACATAAGAGCACCATCCAGATTTCTGTTCTTTCTAGTAACAGGATGAATAAGGAGCAATGTTTTAGGCTTTAATTATAAGTTTAATGTGCAAAAAAAACAAAAAAAGACTAAAAAGTACCATTAATCCTAAAACAATATTTAAAAATATAAAAATAATTTGCTATCATCATTGTCAAAGTCAAGTTATATACACATTACATGTTGACAGGTATGAAAAGTCTTAGACACTTGGACTGAAATGGTATTACTCTTCCTTTCTTCACTGTAACACCTTGGGGCAGTTAGCTGTATTACTGCTGTATTACTAAGGAGCTAAGGGGTATGTTAGCTCTTGCTGAACAGTGTTAGCACTGAGTAACAAGACAGTTGCATCAATTAAGAGTTTTCTGTAACATGCAAATCTAGTCAGATCTGTCCTCTTAGAGCAAGGCAGTACCTGAGGCTACCAGCTAACAGTATGGAGTGTTCTTAGCCAAGATGGGCTTTTGACATAAAACACTGCATAATGTAGCCTGCCTATTGAACACACCTTCTTACTGTAGCTTGCCTTAAAGAAAATACTAAGTTGAGTCCTCTCTTATGTAACGGCAGATGAAATATTCATTGTCCTTCTGGCGTGGTGGGGAAGGAGATGTAGATCCAGGCAAAAGAACTTACCATTCCGAAGTTGTCCACACAGGTTTTTATGTAGAGCAGAACATGTTTCACAGCCACGGGAAGGTCACTGGTGTGAAGCTTGGAGACAGCACTTTCAACGCTCTCCTTGAAAGAGTCTTGCAGCATGTAGGTGGCTCCTCTGCTGTAGGCTGCCTTCATCAAACAGGAAAATGAGCCAGGCGCAGAGGGGGGATCAGGAGAAGGGAAGTCTGATGATTTAAACTTGTTTGGGGGGGTGGGGGGGAAGGGGGCAAAGAAACAAAAATGAAGAGAATGAATGCCCTGAAATTTAGAGGCTGTCATGATTTTCATTGTCATGAAACATAAAAAAATTAAAGGAAGGTGATATGCTTAGAAGAAAAGGTATAATCTGTAAAGAAAAGCAAAGTACATAATCTGTCCATTTGGTTTTATAAAAAAGCACATTAAAATCCTTAACAATCTAAACCCAGTCCAATCTATAGTAAAAAAAAAAGAAATGCAATACATTGTCTATATTCAATTTAGTTTTCTTTGGATTGCAGCCAGGCAGCGCAGCAGTGCAGTGGTCGGCATTGGTGCCTCACAGAGCTTGGGTGCTATCAGTGTGGAGTTTGTATGTTCTCCCTGTGTTCAAATGGGTTTCCTCCAGGTGGTTCAATTTCCTCACACAGTCCAAAAACAAACTGGTCGGTTAAACAAACTGGTGTCTGGGAAAACTGGCTCTGGTGTGGGTGTGTGCATGTCTGTTTGTGCTCTGCGATGGACTGACGTCATGTCCATGGTGTACCCTGCCTTGTGCCAGTTGCTAGCTGCTAGCTGGGATGGGCTTTAGCACCCCCATGAGCCTGCACTGGAAGAAATGGTTAAAAAATTGATGGATTACAGTTCCTTGAAAAGGCCTCTGATCCTTGAAGGACTGGGGAGGCTGTGCTTTCTGTGCTACTACACCAAGGCTGTGGAATGATCTCCCTGCAAAAACAGACTTTACAAGCCTGTTGGCACTCTCAAACAACCCTGTCCCAAAAAATACTTTAGTACAGCGCCTTCTGATTCTGTGTTTATTAGATAAAATTATTGTGTATTAATATGTATACATGTATGTGATTTTTGCTTTTCCTTTGTTTTGTTTTAAAGTTCCCTGTGATGATGTGTCATCAAAGGCGCAATATAAAATAAAGATTATCATCAATGAAGCATCGTGACCGAAAAATTACACCCCACAATTCACCACAATGGAATTGTGGGGTGTCACATGGAATGAAAAAGGACATGGATGTGTTTAGCAGCAGGACTTTACCACCCCTTACCAGCTCCTCCCTGGCCTGAGGGGGTATCCAGAGCGAGTAGTAGCGGTAAAACTCCACGATGGCAGGAGGTGTGGCTGTTGAGTCTTCAGCGGACACCAGTTCTTTGTCATACTGCTGCAGAGCCAGGCAGAGAGGCAGCGGGTCCCTCTGGGAGTGCAGCACATCCGACAGGACAGCAATGAGGAACTCGGGGACCACACCGTGCATACCTGGGGAGGGCACGAACAAGGAATCTCCTCAGCGGTCCTTGCTGACCCTTTTCATATTGGACTCAAAACCACAGGCACCAGACTCTCTCTAGGTGTGTGGCCGGAGGGTCACAATTACCAGTCTGAGAAATATTAAAGCAGAAGCCCAATTCTTTGTACACATTTGACTCAGAAAAGCTTGTGCATAGATGAATCAACATTATAAAACGGCAAAAGACAGTAATGCATGAGGAACTAGGAATGACTGGGCAACATGGCTAGTTAAAGCTATTTTCTGTTTCTTTCAAATCAGGTTTCGGGGGAACCAGAGCCTATCACAGCAGCTACGGTCAGCAGCCACCATACCAGTATGTTTTGGACTTTGGAGGAAACACAGGGAGAACATACATAGAACTCCACAGTCCAGAATTGAACCCAGGGCCCAGCATTGTGAGGCAGCAATGCTAACCACTGCGACATTGTGCTGCCAATAGCAAGTTTGTGATTAAAATAATTAAAATGACTAAATAACAAGCAGTTTAAGAGATAGAACAAAGCAGACAATGTAATTTGTTGAGTCAAACGGGAAACTGGCGGGAAAGCTCAAAGCTTACGCTGAACTCTCTCTGCATTTACCTTATACAGAGGTTACATACATGCAGTCTTGCCAGTTGATGGTTAGCAGTCAGTGCAATGCATTTATCCATTGATAAATGGATAACAAACCTTACTGCAGTCTAGATATTGGATGCCAGCAAACAGTTAGCAAAACCAACGTCCTTATGAATTCCATCAAAATAAACCAGCAAATGTCTTGTGCGTTAACAGGTTTTCTACAAAAAGTCTTCTGATGAAAGCCCTGTAAAAGTGAGAGAATTTGATATCAACCCTCAAAGTCAACCCAGAAGTCTACTTATGGACAGATACTTCAGGGGACAAGTGGAAACTAAAGCAATGAGAAATCGGGAATGAAATCAGGAGAATTTTCAACCTTCAAGAAAAGGATGGAATAGATTCTTGGATCAATAAGCTAAGGTTGCTCTAAACAAATGTTAGTGGGACCAGTAGGGGGCGCTCAACCTGCAGTCTGTGTGGATCCTAATGCCCCAGTATAGTAACTGGGACACTATACTGTAAAAAGGGACCATCCTTAAAATGAGAAGTAAAACAGAGCTCCTGACTCTCAGTGGTCATTAAAAATTCCAGGGTGTTTCTTGAAAAGAGGAAGGGTGTTAACCTTGAGTCCTGGTCAAATTTCCCCCTGGCCTTTACCAGTCATGGCCTCCTATTAATCCCCATCTATGAACTGGGTTCATCACTCTGCTCTCCTCCCCACTGAAAGCTTGTGTGTGGCGAGGGTACTGGTGCACCATGGCTGCCGCTGCACGATCCAGCTGGGGCTACAGACTGGTGGTAATAGAAGGGAGCCCCCACTGCCTATAAAGCACTTTGAGCGGAGACTCCAGAAAAGCGTTATACAAGTATAAGGAATTATTATTTTACCATGTTCCTTTTCAGAGATTGCTGGCAACCTGTTTCTGGCTTCCAGTGCTGCTGGGACCAGGGCACTGAAAGGGAAGGTTTGCAGGATGAGATCTTCATTAAGAGCTGACCCCAGCTCTTCACACTCCCCCTCACTGCCCTCCATTATCACGTCCACCATGTCCAGCACATCTGAAAAACAGGAGCAGGTGCTTAAAACCGCTGTCATCCTCCACATTTGCCAGCAGCTCAGAAAAACCAAGCCATGTGCCGTCACAATTTGACAACTGCCTCAGTCTCATTTTTTTTTAACAGGCCTCCCAGAGCAAGTAAAACAGAAACATCTGTAGCATTCCGAAGGGTTTCAATAAAATTGCATTACTGTTACTGTTTCTAATTACTGTTCCAAGGTATGGCCACTGTCATACAATGGCAATGCCAATGGCTGTCTTATTCACACAGAAACTGAATTCATTTCTGAAATGGGGTCTGGTGCACTAAAAGACTGTTAAATTCACCTAGGGGCAGGCTGTATTATGTACAAACTTTCTCCTGTACACCTCCTTCGTGGGGTATCTAAGACTCAACATACAGTACATAAAATTGACTTGACATAATAATCTCCCATACTGTAGGTCCCATAATCACATTTTTTTTTAAGTTTAAGGAAAGTTTATGCTGCAGTAATGTGGTCCTCGCCAGCAACCACCTGGGCTCCATTTTGTGCTCAGTCTCTCTTTGTTCATTTGCATCATCCCTCTCTCATTTCTTTTTCTCCAGCAATGCATTTATTATTTACTGTATATATTTAAGAGTAAGCTATATTTGGTGTGTATGTTAAAGGGTTTTTCATGAATGGCAATAATCTGTACATGCTCATGCAATGGCTAAGAAACGGTAACTTCAGACCCAAGAAAATTAGGGTTACATAAAGACTTGGCACAACAGAGTGGGTGTATTTACTAAGGTAATGATTATTCATAATATAATGTACAGTGCTTTATGAATGCAAGCAGTTATTATTACTGAACAGTATGTCCCCTGTTTCTTTTACCTTTATTCACTCTTTAACTGAAATATTCTCTCCTTGACCCTTTCTGTGACACAGTACTGTTGTTCCTACAGGCATCACTACTTGTTCCTACTTAATCTATTGTCTTATCTATATACACTGCCTAGTGTCAGCATTCCTTATTTTTCTTTCCCACATGCTGAGACACCCAGTGAGGCAAATGCCATTTAGCCTCCACAGAATAACCCTCATTTTAACTGAGAGATATTTGGCATTTGCCTGAATTAGTGGTCATTAAAATTACTGATGAGGTGGCACTGCATGATACTTTTGTTCACCGTGCTCAAACCAGTAGGACATCAGCCACTAGCAGTACCTTTTGTAAATAATCTAGTAGGGCTATACAACGTGGGGCAAAGGCACTTACATCACACAAAGCATGGCTTCAGCTTGCACTAAATGAAGTGTGGTGAATGTCACAATTGTCCCTTCAGAGCTTCTTATTGGATTTGAAGTCTTGCTAAAAGAGTTGCATACATTGAAAAATCACAAAAAAGTATTTGTCAAAGCCAGGCACCCGCCATTCACCAAAACCTTCTTGGCATATTTCTTAGTTCTTCATGTGCTTCCCAAGGCAATAATGAAGCCTCTGGAAAGTCACAAATTCAAAATGTTGTTTTAAAACTAATCATGAGAACCACATGAAAACAGATCATTTTTTCCCAGCAGCTTGCCATTTGTTCCCCCCAAGACTGTGCTTTTAGATCAAAAGTGTGATAAGAGACCACTCCTGCAGACCCAGCTTATTTATTTACTGTTGTTCACTGCTTCACAGAAATGCTCACCGTCAATGTGCGAAACAGGGATACTGGCGGCATCTCCTTCCTGGCCTGTCAGGTTGGCCTGCAGGTAACTTGCCTCCTGAACAAGACTTGCTGCCTTGTCCGTGTACAGGTAGGGGTTTGACACAAGCTTCACGAGAACCTGTGGCAACAGACAGCTGGCTCAGTAGTGCAAAGATAACTGTGGACACCAGCTACAAATGAGACACGACCCATCTGTTTTGTACTTAGTAGCAAATTGATTGCAGGATCGATTTATTGTTTACTGTAGTCTACTGAAGAAGGCTCCACAGTTGAAATGTTGTGTTTCTTCTCTTTTCAACATTGTTTACTGTATATTTTTAAGAGGCATGCTATATTTGGTGTTTAATTATTCTAATTAAAGGGTTTTAAAACATGTCTTGAAAAACGCCAGGGTATATATGCACTGCCCACCACTGACTGAGATGGAACAAAACAGTTAACAACACTCTTCACCTCAGCGTATCAAACACCCACTGATTCTACAAGTACTTTAATCATTTGTGGTCTCTTTTTCTTACCCATGGAAACCTATAACATTCAACTAAATAGAAGTGCACTTCAAAACAAGAACAGCAGGCACTTTATCCAGAGAGTTGTAGGTCTAAGGAAGAAGCTGCCCAGACATGTTGTTGGAAACCAATGTCCTGGATTCTTTGAAGAAACACTGAATGAGATACCTAGATCAATAAGCTTCTAAGTACCAGACAGTCTAGACTGGCTGAATGGCCTCCTCTTGTTTGCAACTTTTCTTATGCTCTTAATCTGCTACGTTGATACAAAACTATGATGTGATACTTACATATTTTTGCTACGAATTTCAAGTGAAGGTCTAAACAGTCTGCTGTACATTATTCACTTCTAGAAATAATTTTTCACAATGTGAAAAATGTATTAACAATCATTTGTGTCATGTGAAGAGATGAGAAGCCCGATTTGTAACTTTTATCTTTGCCCCAGAGATTGTTTTCCACCCAGAAAGAAAGAAAACAGGGATGAAATCATTAGCCTTGGGCTGCTGCTGGCAGCCAGAATGAGCCTCAGGCCAACACTTGAATTCAGCCTCCTCACCCTTTCCAGGAACTGGATCACTGTTTCCTGCTCAGACTGCTGCACAAGAGCGAGGTGATCCAGCCACAGCTCCAGCTCCTGCCATGTGTACTCAAACACACCGCTGTCCTTCAACACCTGCCGTTCACAAAGCGCAAAAGATACAAACAAGAAAACCATGTCAGAACACACTAAATATGGAAAGGACACACAAAAAGAACTGCTGAACAGAATCTGTCAGGATAGCTAAAGACATTCACACTGACTCATCAATGTCTTCTTTCAGACTGGTCATGCAGTAAGAGGTGCTGAATTAAGACTTATGCAATGGAAAGACTTAATTTAAAATACTATACCCAGTGGTCTGTAATCTTTATCCAAGACTATTGTAAAGTTTTTTACAGCAGCATGGTTGCTGCCCTTAATGCTGTGAAGCGGTACTAGTAGACCAGCAGGTGACAATCTAAAGTCTACCACCCATCATTTGTTAAACCATACTTACAATGGCTATCAAAAATATTCACTCCCCTTGGACTTTTTAACATTTTATTGTGTTTCAATATGGAGTCATAATGTATTAAACTGGGAGGTTTTTGCCACTGATTGACAGAAAACATTGTATAAAGTGTCAAAGTGAAAACAGAATTCTACAGAGTCAATATTTGGTAGAGTCATGTTTGGCAGAAATTATAGTCATGAGTTTATTTGGATACATTTCTACCAGCTTTCCACATCTGGACACTGCAATATATGCCTATTCTTCTCTGCAAAATAGCTCAAACTCCCTCAGGTTGGATGGGAAAAGTTGAACAGACAGCAATTTTCATCTCCCGAGACAGATTCTTAATTGGATTGAGGTCCAGGCTTTGATGGACCCCCTCCAGAACATTGACCGTTTTCTTTTTGAGTCACTCCAGTGTGGCTTCGCCTGTGTTTTGGGTCATTGTCCTGCTGGAAAATGAATCTTCTCCCTAATCCCATGTCTCTTGCCGACTGCAGCAGGTCTTCCTCCAGGATTTCTTTGTACTTTCCTGCATTCATTTTTCCTTATATCTTCACAAGTCTTTCAGGCCCTGATGCAGCAAAGCATCTCCATAGCATGATACTGCCACTACCACGCTTCACAGTAGTGCTCTCAGGATTATGTTCACGCTTGCACCAAACATAATGCTTACCTTTGGGAGAAAAAAGTTAATTTTGGTCTTATCAGACCATAGAATCCTCTTTCACTTTGGTCTCAGAGTTTCCCACATGCTTTCTGGCAAAGTATAGTTGAGATTTGATGTAAGTTTTTTTTGTCACTCTCCCAGAAGTACTTTGGAAGGTCCTTTGTTTTCATGATGTAGTTGTTGGTGTTGGGAGTTTTACTAATCAGCTGTAGGACCTCCCAGAGACTGGTATATTTATCCTGAACTCATGTGAAGCACCCTTATTGCACACAGGTGGACTTCATTCAACAAATTATCTGACTTCTAAAAACATTTGGATGCATCAGAGCCTATTTAGGTGTGTCATAGTAAAAGGGGTGAATACTTATGCAATCACTTATTTTCTGTTTAATGTTTATTTTTAAAATTAGTTTTCAATTTGATATAATATAGAGTATTTGTGCTTATCAATGGCAAAAAAAAGTCTCAAATCAATACATTGTGATTCACAATTGTAACACAGTAAAACATGAAAAAGCCCAAAGGGGGTGAATACTTCTGATATCCCACTGCATCACCTACATGTTTCTGAAGCTTACTGGCCACTTATTTGTCCTATTAGGTGGCACTAAAGACTCCAGGTAAATAAATGGAGTAGAAGACAATGGTGCCACTGCTGTTTTCTGCTTCTGTGTGCCTGAGCAACATCAGTGTAAGTGTGAAGTATCGGACAGTTACCTTCACTACCAGCATGCGTGTTGAGGTCTTCAGGTGAGTATTACTACTGGTCACAAACATTTTCAGCAGCAAGTAAAATACAGATTTTTCTCCACTTGCTCTCCCTGGATCCACTGCTTCCTAAAAAGAAAGGAGTACAGGACTCAAGGCTGATAGATCAATAAGAACAACTCAGAGAAGGGAAGAAGGTTAACAAATATTCCAACACCCAGGATGAGACATAAAAAAGTGATCGTCTTTATCAGTACCTGGGCTCTGAACCATGAAAACTTGCTTGCAGGCAAATCCAGGGCCAGCTGTAGCATCTGGTACTGAAGGACTGGGGCTACTTCCTCTCTCATGCCCTTCTCCGTCACGATACCTGGAAAGATTAGGAGGAAACACAGATGCTTCAAAGTCAGTCTTTGTTTCCCATCATTCCTCTACTTGCTCTGCAGGAAAGTCTTTCTACTATTTCTATCAAATAAAACGTAAAGCTGCCCTGCCAATTATCTAAAGCTCCTAGATCAATGGACTACGATGAGAAGAATATTGATCATTTGAGAGACCGTGTGGCCGACAGCAGAGTAGGGATGTGATGGTTTTGACCTGTGGGAGAGCACAGGAGGTGGAGGCTCAAGCCTGAGCCATGTCACTGGGTGAGTGTGAGTGGGATTCTCTGTCCAGCAGAGCACAACGGCGAAGGGAGGATTTTCTCAGACATTCCTGCTTTGTGTAGGCAAGCCTGGGAGTGATTTTAAAGAGAGCAGCCGCTCTATCAATCTGTACTCCCTTGTATGACTCCAGGGACAAAAATGTCCTGACAGACGAGTGTGGTGGTGGGGGGGGTTGGGGGGAGGGGGGAGTCTGGGGCAAGCAAAAAACACAAAAATAACTGGTGAATTAATTTTAAAAAAGCTATTTCTTCACACTGACTGCATCTCTTTCTGTCACAGCATTTTAGTTTTTCCAGAACTGCAGACCTCCAAAACTGTTCTCATTTCATTCAGGCCACCCAGCAGCGTTAAAATCTCTGTTCAAACCAAACTCACCTTTTAAGAGTTTGCTAAAGTCGAAGGTGCTCTGACTGATCAGATGAGGCACGACCTTCTGATAAAGACAAATGACCTTGAGGATGACGGCTTTCAATATAGTGGTCTCTGGGTCATCAAAACCTACAAGGCAACACCCAAAAGTAAGGTTAAAAGTACTACTGCAGGAATCAGGAAAAGGAGGAGGTATCATAATTCAATTTCTGAGCCCCTGAGAAAACTACAAAACCAAGCACAAAAGCAGTGGCAGCCTCTTTTGGACTGCTGAGAGAGTTCTAATGGATTTTACGGTAAATCTGAACAAAGACTAACAAATGTAAAGAGCTGTTTGTGTGTATAGCCAATAACCTAAAACAAATCAATGACATTATATAATTCAAATGCATTTAACAAAATGTGACATGTTCTTTTAAATACAGCATACATTATCGCCAAGGGCTTTTTTATTCAGTATTAAGATTATTTTATCTATCAAATCTCTTTCAAGACATCAAAAAGCTTTTTGAAGAAATGTTGAGATCTATCAAAAACAGCTTCATACGACCTTATAGAGTGCTCAATGACAATCACACTGTTATAAGAATATTAAAGTTTCTGTTGTTACTGTACAACAATAATAATAAGATAATAACCAAGGGTTCACATATTTTTGTATTAGTTTAAGTGTGGCATCTTTCTTGTGGGCTCTTTGTGAACAGATGTGTTGAATGACAATATAACATATTATCACTAATTATTTCCACCTTCCAGATTTTCAGATTCCTTCTTTCTCTCATCTTTCAGGTCTCCCTCTTCCCCCTTTTCTTTCTTGGTAAGGGACTGCCATGTTGCCACAATGTTGGTCAAGTCTGGCAAAACCTAGAAGCAAAGAATTAAAAGTCTCAATGTTTTTGTGTGAGCACATCAAAACAAAAGAAGGACAAGTTGCCTGAATTTCAGTTTTGCTTGAGGTTAGTGGCACGTTTCCTTAAATTAAATTACATTTCCATAAATTAATGTCATGTAATTTCCATAACATTTTGTAAAAATCTAATTTCCATAAACTGTCTTTAAGCACCTAGTGGCACAGTTTTTATATCGCAAGTAGAAATGATATATTGACTGATCCACAATGATGTACAGATATGGCCAGTCTGCAGGTACAAAAGAAACTCTTGTCTTTATTCATTCAAAAAATAAGTTACATTATACACTCAAGTGTTTAAGAAGTTACATATTACCCAATTTAATTACCGTTTTTAAAACATACACCTTTCAGTAGTACCCCAATTAAAAAAAATAAGTAATTCATCCCTTTTCTAACCGCTTCTTCCAATACAAGGTTGCAGGGAAGCCACAACCTATCCCAACAAGCAACTGGTGCACCCTGGCTTGGCTGCCAGTCCATCACAGGGCATAATTCAAACAACAGACACACTCACTCACACCAGCTTCAGTTTTATCTGAAGCCAATTAACCTACCAGTATGGTTTTGGACTATAGGAGAAAACCAGAGCACCTGAAAAAAAACCTTCGCAAACACGTGGACAGCACACAAACTCCACACAGACAGGACACCAGGTCAGGAAAAGAACCCAGGGCCCCAACAATGCTATCCACTGCCTGACTGTGCTGCCCTAAGACTACACAATAAATTATCTAAAGCATACCTACAAATCAACAAACCCATTATGCGTGTATTTGGAAAGCATAGTAAAGCTATAAAAAAAAGAATTTTACTAAAAATACCCAAAGAACTTTCCCTTGTTTCAGAGGATCCTGCAGTGATTTTAAGTACCCCAGGAGTTCCCCATATGCCCCTTTTAGGAAAGCAGCTTCGGCCATGAAAACAATGAGAGAACCTGCAAAGATAGTTCATTCACCTTGCTGAGGGCTTCCCTGTACTGTTGAACAAAGTCCTCCATCATGCTGACAGAATAGACATCAGAGTTCTGCCACACTGTCTTAAGCTGACAGTACTCAATGTTCTTCAAGGCTCTTTTCAGGATGAAGGAGACTAGGGAGAGAGTGGTGTGCTTCACAGCGTTGTTACCCATCTATGAAAAAAACACGCACACTCCAGTTAACAAAGCCTCCTGAACTTATTCTGCAATGTAGGATGCCTAGCTTTCACTGTAAAAGTTTCCAAACAGTGGTGAAAATATCGTGCTTAAACAACAAGATTTATACAGTCACAACATAATAATATACAACCTCCATCAAGAAGCTTATTTTTGCTTATTATTTCTATATAGGTTATAAACAAGGGGAAGACATTATTTTTATACTTCTCTCAATTCATCATTATGTTACCTTTTAAAAAATATTTTTAAATGAATGAAATTCACAAACGTCAAAATGTTAAGGTATTGTCATCATGCACAAACTGTCAAGGTCTACCTAATTTTGAAATTGATAGGTGTTTAAAAGCGAAAAATGGCCATAAGAAGAACTTTTCTTATGTGAAATTAAGAACATACTGTCTTATACTATGTGAGATTTGGGCTTTTCTAGGAATTGGAATCATTCTGCAGAAAATAAATTCCTGGGGGCAGTGTCAGAGGGGCCGCCGGTTAAAGGGTAACTCACGTTAAGCCCCTGGGTGAAAAAGGCTTTGTTGCAGATGAAAGGGAGGGATGTCACCATCACCATGGACAGGAGACGAGGCAGAGGAATGAACTCCTCGTTAGAGAAAGCCCTGGACACCTCTGGCTGGGCCTCGTAAATCTAGGGTCACAGAAAGGGCACACTTAATTCCTCCTCATCAGTGGGAATCAGGCAGGGTCAAATTAGAAAGCTTCCACAGAGGGAGAAGTTAATCCAATCTATTGCGTTAGTCCCTATAAAACATATAATTACTGGTGAGTAGCAAATCTCAGCTGGAAAAGCTGGAGAGCTTCACAGTAATGGTGGATGGCTTCTCTATTCTAGCGTTAATCATATTCGGGAATCTGGGAATCACACACGAGCCTCATCTGTAATAAAAATTGATTAAGACATCTTTTTTTCACTGTAGAAATATTGTTTATTAGGCCATTTCGATTAATGTCTGATGCTGAGTGCTTGATTCAATCATTTATAAAATTAAGGGTTTATTTCTGCAGCTCTTTGCTCTGTGGGCTCCCTAATGCTCTTCTCAAAAAGCAGCAATATGTCCAAAACTCTGCGGCAAGACTTTAAACTCCAGACCCCGCAGTTAAATCTCTACAATGGTCATATACAGTGCCTTGCGAAAGTATTCGGCCCCCTTGAACTTTTCAACCTTTTGCCACATTTCAGGCTTCAAACATAAAGATATAATTTTTTTATTTTATGTGAAGAATCACCAACAAGTGGGACACAATTGTGAAGTGGAACGAAATCTATTGGATTTTTGAAACTTTTTTAACTAATAAAAAAATGAAAAGTGGGGCGTGCAAAATTATTCGGCCCCTTTACTTTCAGTGCAGCAAACTCACTCCAGAAGTTCAGCGAGGATCTCTGAATGATCCAATGTTGTCCTAAATGACTGATGGTGATAAATAGAATCCACCTGTGTGTAATCAAGTCTCTGTATAAATGCACCTGCTCTGTGATAGTCTCAAGGTTCTGTTGAAAGCGCAGAGAGCATCATGAAGACCAA
Source organism: Lepisosteus oculatus (assembly GCF_040954835.1). Classification (NCBI taxonomy): domain Eukaryota; kingdom Metazoa; phylum Chordata; class Actinopteri; order Semionotiformes; family Lepisosteidae; genus Lepisosteus; species Lepisosteus oculatus. Next base: position 19,894,694 of record NC_090700.1, read on the forward strand.
GGAACACACCAGGCAGGTCCGTAATACTGTTGTGGAGAAGTTTAAAGCCGGATTTGGATACAAAAAGATTTCCCAAGCTTCAAACATCCCAAGGAGCACTGTGCAAGCGATCATCTTGAAATGGAAGGAGTATCAGACCACTGCAAATCTACCAAGACCTGGCCGTCCCTCTAAATTTCAGCTCAGACAAGGAGAAGACTGATCAGAGATGCAGCCAAGAGGCCCATGATCACTCTGGATGAACTGCAGAGAACTACAGCTGAGGTGGGAGAGTCTGTCCATAGGACAACAATCAGTCTTACACTGCACAAATCTGGCCTTTATGGAAGAGTGGCAAGAAGAAAGCCATTTCTCAAAGATATCCATAAAAAGTGTCGTCTAAAGTTTGCCACAAGCCACCTGGGAGACACCCCAAACATGTGGAAGAAGGTGCTCTGGTCAGATGAAACCAAAATCGAACTTTTTGGCCACAATGCAAAACGATATGTTTGGCGTAAAAGCAACACAGCTCATCACCCTCAACACACCATCCCCACTGTCAAACATGGTGGTGGCAGCATCATGGTTTGGGCCTGCTTTTCTTCAGCAGGGACAGGGAAGATGGTTAAAATTGAGGGGAAGATGGATGCAGCCAAATACAGGACCATTCTGGATGAAAACCTGTTGGAGTCTGCAAAAGACCTGAAACTGGGACGGAGATTTATCTTCCAACAAGACAATGATCCCAAACATACAGCAAAATCTACAAAGGAATGGTTCACAAATAAACGTATCCAGGTGTTTGAATGGCCAAGTCAAAGTCCAGACCTGAATCCAATCGAGAATCTGTGGAAAGAGCTGAAAACTGCTGTTCACAAACGCTCTCCATCCAACCTCACTGAGCTCGAGCTGTTTTGCAAGGAAGAATGGGCAAGAATTTCAGTCTCTCGATGTGCAAAACTGATAGAGACATACCCCAAGCGACTTGCAGCTGTAATCGCAGCAAAAGGTGGCTCTACAAAGTATTAACGCAAGGGGGCCGAATAATTTTGCACGCCCCACTTTTCATTTTTTTTATTAGTTAAAAAAGTTTCAAAAATCCAATAGATTTCGTTCCACTTCACAATTGTGTCCCACTTGTTGGTGATTCTTCACATAAAATAAAAAATTTATATCTTTATGTTTGAAGCCTGAAATGTGGCAAAAGGTTGAAAAGTTCAAGGGGGCCGAATACTTTCGCAAGGCACTGTATAAAGTCACTTATTCTATCATTTCTATGGTGACAATACTCAAATCTACATCCTTACTAAACCTGACATTGATGTGGCTCTCTTCTCTCTAATTGGATCTCCGACATAAAAACATGGATGGCTCAAAATTTTCTTTATCTAAGCTGACAAGACTGAAGTCATGCTTATTGGCACCCCCATCAACTTTGTAAAGCCGATTCTGTAACCCTATCTGTGGATGGTACTGTACTTGAACTTCAGTCTAAAATGAAAAACTTAGGGGTGAATATTTGATTTAGCCTTGACATTCGACCCACATGTGCAACATATTGTCAAAACATCTTTCTTTGACCTCAGAAATATCGCTAGACTACTCCTATGTTATCACTAACTGAGGCTGAAAAGCTGATCACCAAATTTGTCTGCTGTAACGGTCCAGTCACTGGGGTTTCTAAATCCACATTGAACAAACTCCAGTATGTCCAAAGTTCTGCAGCCACAAACCTGACCAGGTCTAGGGCAAGTGATCACATTACTCCTATCCTGGAGTCTTTGCACTGGCTTCCTGTCAAGTTTAGTGTCAACTTAAAAATCCTCATGCTGACCTACAAGACTCTGCATGGGTTGACACCTCAGGACCTGTCTGAGCTACTATCATCCTACTCCTCACCTTGCCATCTTCGCTCTTCTAATTCTGGTCTCCTATCTGTCCCGTCTACACACTATGAGTGACAAGGCCTTCTCCTGTTATGCCCGAAAGCTTTGGAACTCTATCCCCAAGGATATCAGAGAATCACCTTCTCTAAACTCCTTCAAATCTAGACTCAAAACCTTCTTCTTTAGAAGTACCTTTACTTAACTGGTTCTGTTCTTTATCCCTCTGCTCCTACTATATTCAATACCCCCCATCTACTCTTATGAATTTTTTTATTGTCTCTCTGTAAAGCACTTTGAGAAGACACATTTAAAGGCGCTATCTTATAATAAACTTTATTATTATATTATTATTATTCAATATAAGATCTTATTATTGATTTTTAAGGCTATGAATAATCTGGCTCCCTCATATATGTTTGACTCCTTTGTGTTCACACCCCCTTCTGTTGGCTCTGCTCAGTTTTTAAGGTTGTTCATTTGCTCGCAGGACCTAGGATTAAATCTTTATTAAAGATTAGAGCTTTTTCTGTTGCTGCTCCATTGGTATGAAATGCCCTTCCACAGACTCTATGACAGACAAAGAATCAAAATTATTTGATTATTTTCAAACCTAAACTTAATTAATTAATGCTTTTACTAGGACTTATATCCGATTATTTTACAGTTTCTGCAGTACGTTCTTATTTCATTTTATGTACTTTTGATATTTTTTTATTTTATTTTTTGTATATCTTATTACTATGTACTGATTTGGAAAAGTAATTTATTAATAAAAGTTACCATTATTATTCATTTACACACATCAAATCATGGCCTGAAATTTCAACAACAAAATGGAAAGAAAATTTACATCTCAGTAAAAATAATTATATTCACTTTTACAATATCACATTTTATTATTCATTTTTAGTTCCCTGTTAGATGGATTCATGCATACTTCTTTTACATTCATAGAGATGTATGATTCATCTTAGATTACCCATTGTTTTCCACACAGCTCATGGACCCTGAGACAATAAAGAGAATATAATGTTTAAAAGACTGACACGCTATCTCAAACCCCTTCATAGCTCTGTGTACCTTCTTGAGGAGGTTGATGTTGTCCTTCCACGCTGTCTTCTGTCTCGGTACAAAGGAATATTGAGTCTCTTTGAAGTACCTCTGCAGCAAATCAGGACAGACTTTCAGAATACTGACCACCAGCTCAGCCACGAGTTCATCTTCCGTGGCCTGCTTCAGTCCCACAATGAACTGCAGCAGGACAACATTCCCGGACCTGAAAGGAAAGAAGAAATAACGAAAGTGCCCAGAAAATGTCCCTGCTCTCAAACTGACAATACTGACTAATCAATCAAGACTAATCAAAAGAGGCTTTTCAAGATCATCTTCTCCCTTTTCTTCCTCCTTTGTCACACCCCTGTATTTTATTCTGCCATGAAAAAGACAGGTATAACTACATAATTAAACTAACGACAGATGAAACACTTTTATAGTTTATAAAGTATATTTCAATTATCCAACTCTAAAAGCTAAGCACACCTACCCTGTTTGGTAGTTAGTGGCTAATTAATCTAACGATTATATCCAGCATTTCTTGAAAGAAGGTATCAACATGGATGGGTAATGTGTTCCACACTCCTACCACCTTTTGAGTAAAGAAGTACCTCATGCTCATGCTTTTCAGTGCAGTTTTATGTACTTTCCACTTGTTTCTTGTGGTTCGTGTGTCACTGTTGATTCTGAATAAATCCACTGATTTGACTTTACCTTTGTGGATTTTGAATGCTGGCTGAAGGTGATTAAAGACACAGATCTGTTTTCTGCCAGCTCCCTTACACAGTTCTGATTGGCATTGTGAAATCATAAGTGCAGTGATGGAGTTTCAGTTCTGTCTTTGGCAGCTTGTAAAAGCCTGCTGGCACTTCCAAGCCTGAAGCATAACCAGCACTTAATAATACTATATACTTTGCAGGACAGAGATTTTCTTGTAAGGGATTTACGGAATCTTGATGTGTTTTCTTAAATACCTCATGGCTGCTGCACACATTCCAGTGAAAACATTGGGTTTGCTTTGCATGGGCAATTCACATACAAAGGGATATATGAGAAACTTCACACTTCACCACTTTCCCATTTTCATGGCAAATAAGGGTTTTGTTTCCACACACATAATGTGCAAATTGCAAAAATTAAAAGTACAACTCCACCATAGAAGAAAAACAATCTTAACACAGTAGTTACCTCCCAGCTGTTCCTAGGCTTTGGTCATAGAAATTAATGCCATGATTAAGGGAACAGCAGAGATCCAGGAGGAAGTTGTGAGTCAGCTCTCGCACCACCATCCTCCCAGCCTCACCAGGGTCCACAGCCATCTGAGGAAAAGAAACAAAACATAAATCCAGAAAAATGAAACAACACTTCTCTTTCTGTTGCTGGATGACAATCTCTGCTGTTTTTAACATTTGTTCTATCTCCTTATACACCTATCCAATTTTTAATTGCCAGTTGTGTCACTTCATGTCCCGGTTCACACTTCCTCCAATCTGCCCCACCTTCGAGTCACCCATCTTCACAGGGCTCAGGCTACACGGCACCTGCAGGAAGTGTCCCTTGCAGACAGGACCACAAGCCTGCTGGTGTCTGGGAAATCGTAGGGGTCATGTGTCATCGGAAGCCAAAATGCCCCTAGCTGAATTATACTGACCGCACTCCGAGTGTCAGTCCGCCAACTATGCTCCTCTCCTTGACAAATCCTGGTCACAGTCGGCTAGTGACTCAGGAGCCAATCCGCGACACCAGCATCACATTACTCAGACTGAGGGATAACTTTACTGACTGAGCCCTCCTCCATTAAAACTGAAAAACAACAGCAGGGACAAACCTTGGACTCCTCTGGGATGGCATCTGCTATTCCATTCCACTTGTACAGGGAGGCAATGTGAGCCAGCACTGCAGAACTGAAGAAGCGCACTTTTTGAGTCTTACTTATTGCTTTGTTTTGAACAACCTGAAAAGCAAAAATACAAAACCTCAGGAGAAATTGATTCAGAATGTACAATATGTTTTGCTTCAATTCCTCAATTCAATTTAGTGAACAGTGGGATGGCCATTCACAGTTTTATAGAGTATTTGTTGTCGAGGGGTTCTTGGGTTCAAACCCCAGCTCTGCCAGAGTTTTATAAAGCTCTGTTTTTCTGTTTAGATATAAAATAGAGGAGCAGCAGTCCTCCATTTCTGTAAGCACTCTGTAAGTTGGATGGAAGCATTAGTATAAAGAAGACTATGTTTACTCTTTTACTTATTTTGCTAGAATTCAGACTTAAAATTCCAGTCAAACTCCAAGTCATTTGCAATCTGTTGGACGGTGCCAGATAAAATTTGGCAAAATCTTTTTAGGAATTACAAACTCTAAGTAACACAAAAAGTAATCTTAAAATAAGATGCTAGAGTCACAGTCATAGAAACATGAGATCTCTTCCTTATTACCGAGGTGTTACCAGTAGTACTGGGAATCCACTAAACAATTCAGTTTCTATCATTTCATGAGAACTAAAAAGAGATAAGAAGAAAAAGCAGGCATTACTTCCTTTTACTGTGCCTCTTTTACTGTGTGTAAAGAGCCTTAAGAAAAATCCTATGTCTGTCTAAAAAAAAAATGTCAATAGCTTAATCGCCACACAGAAAAAAACACAGAAGACATGACGCACATCTGGCACAGAGTTTGAGACTTCTGCCACAAGCCTTGACCATTCATCAGAGACCTCCATTACATTGGAAATGAACGAAAAATGTGAAAGCACAACAATATTATTGCGTAAAGCCTGTGTAGTCAGAAAAAATACCTATTGGAATGAACTATCTGAAATAAAAATCACAGGCTTTTCTGCAAACAGTTTTTACACCACATATTACTCATCTATTCTAGAAATACAGAACGGTAAATATGCACAAAAAAGAATCTAAAATGTTTAAATACATCAAAACTTACTTTAGTCTGTAGTGTAGACAACAGGAGATTGATAGAAGAAATTCTATCATCCTTCAGCCCCGTGCTTAAAATATCAGTAAGGAAATCTAGAGCAAAGAAAAATAAGGTTGTCTTTAATATTAAAGTCTATTTAAAGATGTCTGTCTGAGTTTTAACCAAATATCAGTGGACATTACTGGTAGCATGACTTATGTGAACCTGAAAAATAATATATATATAAGAAAAACAAATATTACCCTTTGTCTCAAGAACTTGTCCTATTGTCTGGTTGTCACCGGAAATTAGAAATGAAACTGCAAACTGGATGTAAGCCAAGCGAATATCAGGCTTGCCCTGGTTTAATGAAAAAGGACACTTATATCAGCAGAGCAAAAACAGTTTATTACCGATATAGTTATGCGCTGATCTGAATCCAAATAAAAAAGAAATGCCAGGGTTAAGCAACACAACTTTTATTAACTACTCTATTTACTTCTTAGCACAAATATCCTTAAATATCCACAAATAACACCCGAAGAAGGCCCCAGAGCCAAAATGTTGCATTTCTTTTCTTCTCTTTTCAGCATGGAATAAACCTTTACTTGTCCCTTTGTAGCCTACGCAAGCTGACGCAGCTACCTACTTGCTGAAGTGGTAAATCTAATCTCAGGTGACAAACAACACATAACAGATTCCACTATGTCATTATTTATTTAACAAAAAATAAGCCAACATGCAGAAGCCATGTGTGAAAAAGTAAGTACACCCCAGGATTCAGTAGAACCACCTTTAGCAGCAATAACTTGAAGTAATCGTTTTCTGTACGAGTTTATCAGTCTCTCACATGGTTTTGGAGGAATTTTGGCCCACTCTTCTTTACAACATTGCTTCAGTTCATTGATGTTTGAGGGCATTCGTTTATGCACAGCTCCCTTAAGGTCCCGCCACCACATTGTTTCAGAAATCTTGTGGTTTGTTCAGATGCAACTTTGCAAACCTAAGCCGTGCTGCCTCGTTCTTTTTGGAGAGAAGGGGCTTTTCCTGGCTACCCTTCCATGAAAGTCATACTGTACCTGTTCAGTCTTTTTCTGATCGCACTGTCATTAATATTTAACGTACAATCCCTAGATGTAGCTCTTGGGTTCTTTGCGATTTCTCTGAGCATTATGCGGTCTGACCTTGGGGTGAATTTGCGGGGACGCCCACTCCTGGGAAGATCGGCAACTGTATTGAATGTTCTCCATTTGTAAATAATCCTTCTCACTGTAGAAGGATGGATTTCAAATTTTTTGGAAAAGGCCTTATAACCCTTCAAGTGCATTTGATTAGCAGCATCTGGTTGCTAATTACCTTCTTAATTCCTATGGGAGCAGTAAGGGTGTTCTTAATTTTGACCACATAGTTTCTGCATATTGGCTTACTTTTTGTTGAATAAATAATGACATAGCGAAATCTGTTATATGTTGCAAAGGAACAAGTAATAGGTTTATTCCATGCTGAAAAAAAGAAGAAAGAGAACACAACGTTTCGGCCGTGGAGCCTTCTTCAGGTGTGAGAGAGACAGGGCAGTAGGCAAAGGTAAAGTAGCTGGAGAACAAAGGTTGGGAGGGAGGAGGAGTGAGAGGCGGGAGAGGGCCCCAATGGAGGGATCATCCTGTAGGATGGAAAAATTCTGGTTAATGGTCCTGGGGATAGGAAGTGTGTTAGGGTGGTAAGGAAGCACCAAGGGAATGCGGTTGTTACGGCGGGAGTTCCTGATCGGGTTGATGGTCCGGGGGGTGTTTTTGGCTCGGGCAAGGGCCCTGTCAATCACACTGCTGGGATATCCTCTGTTGATAAAAAATGAGTACATTTCGAGGGCTTGGTTCTTGAAGTCGATGTCGTCGCTGCATAGTCTTCGTAACCTAAGGAACTGTGAAAAAGGAAGAGAGTTTTTAGTGTGGTTGGGGTGAAATGAGCTGTACAGGAGGTAGCTGTGTGAATCCGTGGGTTTGTAATAAACTGAAGTGGAAAGTCGGGGGTAGTTGATAGACAAGTGGATGTCTAGAAACGGAAGAGTGGTGGAAGATATGTGAACTGTATATTTGAGGGACGGGTGGAAGTTGGTGAAATGGTGCAGGAAGAACTCGAGCTGATCGTTGGAGCATGTGGCGGCACCGACGCAATCATCAATATATCGTTTGTAGAGGTCAGGGACATAGCCAGTGTAGGAGGCGAAGAAGCGTTCTTCTACCCAGCCGACAAAAATGTTGGCATAGCTGGGTCCCATTCTGGTGCCCATGGCAACTCCACTGACCTGTTGGTAAAAAAGATTATTGAAAGAGAATGCGTTCAGTGTGAGGACCAATTCTGCAAGGCGTACCAGGGTGTGGGTGGGTGGATCAAGCACTGTGCGTTTGTCCAGCGTGTGCTTGAGTGCTGTAAGGCCGTCATTATGGGGAATGACGGTGTACAGAGATGTGATGTCCATGGTAAAAATGTGGCATTCGGTACCCTGAAATTGGAAATCATTGAAAAGTTGGAGCGCGTGGTTGGTGTCTTTGATGTATGAGGGAAGATCTTCAACCAGCGGTCTCATGAGGCTGTCGAGAAAGGCTGAGATGTAAGTAGTTGGACAGTTACATGCTGATACGATGGGGCGTCCAGGGGTGTCCGGTTTGTGGATTTTGGGGAGGAGGTAAAATTGAGATACCTGTGGATGTTCCATGATGAGCCGGTTCGCCTCCTGGGGGAGCTCGTTACTGCTGATAAGAAGGGAAATGGTGGATACCACTCCCTTTTGGTAGTCAGTGGTAGGGTCCTGTTGGAGAGGGAGGTAGGCAGAAGTGTCAGTTAGTTGTCTAGAGGCTTCAAAGATATATAGATCCTTACGCCACACCACAACAGCACCTCCTTTGTCCGCTGGTTTGATGACGATATCATCCCTGTTGCGGAGAGACTGGAGCGCCTGATTTTCTCCTCACCCCAGGAGAAAATCAGGCGCTCCAGTCTCTCCGCAACAGGGATGATATCGTCATCAAACCAGCGGACAAAGGAGGTGCTGTTGTGGTGTGGCGTAAGGATCTATATATCTTTGAAGCCTCTAGACAACTAACTGACACTTCTGCCTACCTCCCTCTCCAACAGGACCCTACCACTGACTACCAAAAGGGAGTGGTATCCACCATTTCCCTTCTTATCAGCAGTAACGAGCTCCCCCAGGAGGCGAACCGGCTCATCATGGAACATCCACAGGTATCTCAATTTTACCTCCTCCCCAAAATCCACAAACCGGACACCCCTGGACGCCCCATCGTATCAGCATGTAACTGTCCAACTACTTACATCTCAGCCTTTCTCGACAGCCTCATGAGACCGCTGGTTGAAGATCTTCCCTCATACATCAAAGACACCAACCACGCGCTCCAACTTTTCAATGATTTCCAATTTCAGGGTACCGAATGCCACATTTTTACCATGGACATCACATCTCTGTACACCGTCATTCCCCATAATGACGGCCTTACAGCACTCAAGCACACGCTGGACAAACGCACAGTGCTTGATCCACCCACCCACACCCTGGTACGCCTTGCAGAATTGGTCCTCACACTGAACGCATTCTCTTTCAATAATCTTTTTTACCAACAGGTCAGTGGAGTTGCCATGGGCACCAGAATGGGACCCAGCTATGCCAACATTTTTGTCGGCTGGGTAGAAGAACGCTTCTTCGCCTCCTACACTGGCTATGTCCCTGACCTCTACAAACGATATATTGATGATTGCGTCGGTGCCGCCACATGCTCCAACGATCAGCTCGAGTTCTTCCTGCACCATTTCACCAACTTCCACCCGTCCCTCAAATATACAGTTCACATATCTTCCACCACTCTTCCGTTTCTAGACATCCACTTGTCTATCAACTACCCCCGACTTTCCACTTCAGTTTATTACAAACCCACGGATTCACACAGCTACCTCCTGTACAGCTCATTTCACCCCAACCACACTAAAAACTCTCTTCCTTTTTCACAGTTCCTTAGGTTACGAAGACTATGCAGCGACGACATCGACTTCGAGAACCAAGCCCTCGAAATGTACTCATTTTTTATCAACAGAGGATATCCCAGCAGTGTGATTGACAGGGCCCTTGCCCGAGCCAAAAACACCCCCCGGACCATCAACCCGATCAGGAACTCCCGCCGTAACAACCGCATTCCCTTGGTGCTTCCTTACCACCCTAACACACTTCCTATCCCCAGGACCATTAACCAGAATTTTTCCATCCTACAGGATGATCCCTCCATTGGGGCCCTCTTTTCTGATCGCCCTATCATCTCATATCGCCGACCACCTAATCTGCGTAACCTCCTTGTTCACAGCTCCCTTGACCGCCCTCAACAACCATCCACACCAGGCACTTTCCCTTGCAACAGAGCTCGCTGTATCACCTGCAAGTATACAGCCACCACCACACTCATTCAAGGCCACTCAGGACAATTCCGGATCACCCAGACAGCATCTTGTACCTCCAGCAACCTTATTTACTGTATCTCTTGCAGTAAATGCCCAGCCATCTACATTGGTGAAACAGGAAGGAGACTCGGAGACCGCTTCAGAGAACACGTCAGGGCTGTGAAAATTAAAGATCTCTCCAAGCCCATTGTTTCTCATTTCACCTCTGACGGCCACGACCACACTAATCTCTCCGTCTGTGTTCTCAAAGACGGTTTTCCGAACTCATACATCAGAAAGACCACCGAAACCAAAATTATTCTGCAGCTAGGATCACACATTCTCCCTTCTCTTCACGACAGACTACTGTTCTTTTAAATTTTCTCCATTCATTGGAAGTTTCATTTCACACCTCTGCACCCATTCTGACTTCACACCTCTTGATTGGCCCCTCTTTCTGTCCCCTGCTCCCGCCTCTCACTCCTCCTCCCTCCCAACCTTTGTTCTCCTGCTACATTACCTTTGCCTACTGCCCTGTCTCTCTCACACCTGAAGAAGGCTCCACGGCCGAAACGTTGTGTTCTCTTTCTTCTTTTTTTCAGCATGGAATAAACCTATTACTTGTTCCTTTGAAGCCTATGCATGCTGACGCAGCTACCCACCTGAACTACTATGGCATAATCTTTCCAGGTTAATCACATAAAATACAGTATCTTTGCAGGAAGTCAGTATACGGATCTCTCTCTCTAGCTCACGGGGCTAGGTCGCTGCAGAGAGACGCGGAAGTCCCGGGTTCGAGCCACCTATACTTTGGGCCGACCATGGTGGATGGCTTCTCTATTCTAGCGTTAATCATATTCGGGAATCTGGGAATCACACACGAGCCTCATCTGTAATAAAAAATTGATTAAGACATCTTTTTTTCACTGTAGAAATATTGTTTATTAGGCCATTTCGATTAATGTCTGATGCTGAGTGCTTGATTCAATCATTTATAAAATTAAGGGTTTATTTCTGCAGCTCTTTGCTCTGTGGGCTCCCTAATGCTCTTCTCAAAAAGCAGCAATATGTCCAAAACTCTGCGGCAAGACTTTAAACTCCAGACCCCGCAGTTAAATCTCTACAATGGTCATATACAGTGCCTTGCGAAAGTATTCAACCCCCTTGAACTTTTCAACCTTTTGCCACATTTCAGGCTTCAAACATAAAGATATAAATTTTTTATTTTATGTGAAGAATCACCAACAAGTGGGACACAATTGTGAAGTGGAACGAAATCTATTGGATTTTTGAAACTTTTTTAACTAATAAAAAAAATGAAAAGTGGGGCGTGCAAAATTATTCGGCCCCTTTACTTTCAGTGCAGCAAACTCACTCCAGAAGTTCAGCGAGGATCTCTGAATGATCCAATGTTGTCCTAAATGACTGATGGTGATAAATAGAATCCACCTGTGTGTAATCAAGTCTCTGTATAAATGCACCTGCTCTGTGATAGTCTCAAGGTTCTGTTGAAAGCGCAGAGAGCATCATGAAGACCAAGGAACACACCAGGCAGGTCCGTAATACTGTTGTGGAGAAGTTTAAAGCCGGATTTGGATACAAAAAGATTTCCCAAGCTTCAAACATCCCAAGGAGCACTGTGCAAGCGATCATCTTGAAATGGAAGGAGTATCAGACCACTGCAAAGAGATGCAGCCAAGAGGCCCATGATCACTCTGGATGAACTGCAGAGAACTACAGCTGACGCAGCTACCCATCTGTTATATGTTGTCTGTTATCTGAGGCTAGATTTGTCTAATTACAGAAGTTGGTGAGGACCAGACGATTGTTACTTATGCCCTGATATGTAAAACCACTGAATTGAAAGAGGGTGTACTTTCTTTTTCACATGACTGTATACTTATACATCTTACAGTCTTATTGACTTCCTCTTCGTTAAAGTCTAATAATTAGATGGGTTTTGACTATTTCTAAGGACAATCTTAGAGTCAGCTGGAGTCTGTTTGTAGCAGGTCTGGCAGCTGACAGGTCTGTGATCTCACCTGTTTGTCTCTTCTCCTTGCCAGTCCGGAAAGACTCTTGCCGAAGTTGAAGTTACTGAATACCTCTCTGGCAGAGTCTGGCCCTTGTGAAACCATAGCAGACAGGAGGCTAAGACACTGCCGCACATACCTGAGTGGGGCAGAAGAGAACATCCGAAATGAGGAGTTAGGCTTTATTATTGTGGTCCCTCTAATGACTTACAACTTAATAAAGAGTCCTAAGGTAATAATGCCTGTAGTGCAGACCTCTTTAAGAAACGATGCCGTGTCTTTTCTGGAATTAAACCACCAAAACATTACAGGGAATGATGTGTTCCATATGAGTAACTCACTCATCATGACAACTGTAAAATAGTGGCAGACTGCGACTTTTCCTCAGTGTCCTTTGGTAGAAGAAAGAAAGCTAAAGTAGGTGGCATGGCTGTTGGTACATGTGCATTTATGAAAGCAACAGCAGACATGGCTAATGTGTATATTTTAAGATATACAAGCAATGGCTGACAGATAAAACACTAACAGGAAGCAAATTCAGACTGCAAGAAACTACAGAACGGCTAACGAAATCTCACTGTTGGAAGTGGACTGACCAATTATAGGAGCATTATCTAACATTTTTGTAAGTCAGTAGAGTTTTAACATTAATAGGATGATAGATCAGTGTAAAACAGTTGGGATGTTTACCTCACTGAAGAAGACTATCTAGGGGGGAAGTTATATATTTTGATAAAAACTATAATTATGCGCAATTATATAATCAAACAACTGAGCAAAGCTATTAACGTAGACTCAACTACTTAAGACTGGAGTGATCATATGACTCAGCTATCACACTTAGTACATACCTGTGATTTTCAGAATGCAACACAGAACAAATAATTTTCATAAAGCTGGAGACTATCTTCTTCACAATGGCAATGCCAGCCATGCTGAAGTGAGACAGGTCGCTGGCTGTTCGTAGCAGGATCATTTCCAAGCCCTGGAAGATCAACGCTGTCTGGAAGCAAAGAGATTGAGACATACTTATCACCCACTGGAAGTTATCTGTGGGATTCTGCTTCAAAAACAACAATAAACAAATCTTAATGCACATGAGCAACAGTAATCAATAATGTGCTCTAAATTCAAAGGCATTTATTCTCATTCCTTAAAACACCCAGGTCCTGAGTGTGATCTGTTCATAACAGGCTTGCGTAAAGGGTAGGTCAGGTCTCATGAAGAGCATACAGCAGCTAACTTATTTATATTTATATAATTTTAAATGTGTCTTTGGCATCACTATATAAATCTACCAAAACAAATAACACACAACACAAAATAAATAAATTTTAATCAATAGCCCTAGCTGTACATATACACACACAACGCATTACACTATCATTACATTAATCTGTGAGCTTCATACAAGAAGCAGTCACTTAACATACCTTGTGCTGACAAGCTCAAGAAACTGAAAATCTTGTATTCTGAACAAAGAATATGAAACAACACCATGATACAAATATTCAAAACCCTGCAAGGCATTTAGAAGGTGATCCCAATGGGCTGCATAATGCTAAGATGTGAACTAAATAAAGTATCCTTGAACGACAAACAGAAATTGTGAGTGTGCATTACATTCATGCTGTTGAAGAAGCACGTCTAGAATCCCTCAAGACAAAGCTGGATGTGCATTCATATCACAAGCCACTGACATTTGAAAAAGCACGACAGGCCAGATAAGTTCCAACAACAGGGGGCTTTGCTATGTTTTACTTCAAAGGCGGGTGTATTTTACTACACCAACACTCATGCTAAGGCAGAAAATTATAAACAAAGACAAAAGAACATGATAGTGACATAGTTCCAATTCACAACCCAACCATCTGCTTAGGTTTTGCATGTAATTAAAATAAAACAATGGTACTGACTTCGCTCTCCAAACGTTTTTCTTCCTCCAGCAATTTCAGTATTTCAGCACAATCCATAGATATTTTTATATAGCCTTCAACCACATCATATAATCCAGGGCAGGGCAATTGTTTAGCAACTGATATGAAGGTTTCCAAACCTACAAGTAATATAAGAGGAGGGAAAAATTGTTATAATTTATTGAAAAATCTCTACAGCTAATAGGTTACAAAGACTATCATGTGTCAGACACAACTTTAAATGATTATTTCCTACACATTAATGAGCTGTAACAGCAACGTCTACAGTTGCAGAATAGAACAGGTATAAACCATCCCTTAGGCATGAGCGGATTTCTGAGATTTACCTGCTACGTTCCAAAGCTCTGTAGACGAACACAAGTGACAGTCAGACAAGGTCTTAAAAATGAGTATACTTGTTAGAAGCTTAAAGATAAAAACAAGATGTTCAGAGCCAAGTTTATTACCTAGAAATCATCCATGAGAGATAGTAGTACAATGTCCCATAAATAAAGTATTGTATATTGCTATTTAATAATAATGAAATAAGATGACAAGTCTTATGCACGACTGGTTTGTATGACAAAAAAAAAACAAGAACGACTGTTATTCCGACACAAATACGCCGGTTTGATACTTCTGAAACAGCTTGACAGTAGTGAGGAAAAAAAATTATGAGCTATCTGCTGCCGACGTCTAATTTCAATTTAAAGAAGTACGATGATAAGAAAAAACATTACTTTGGATTATTTCGTTCATAATACAAGATATTCATGGATTTTATTTTAATTAAGCTACAGGGATGAACAAGTGACACGTACAGTACCTTTCTTTGCTTTGGTAGGCTCTTTTAACATGCTTTTAAATACAGTTCCGTTCAACTCAACTTCAGATACTTTGGGTTTCTTTTCCTGTGTATCAGATTCCGTTGAATCTTCATTTTTGCGTTTTTTCGCCATGATTTCTCGTAACCCGAAGTACTCAACCACTTTTCACCGCTACTTTACTAAGAGTACTAAACACACTGACACACGTGCGTCAACACTACCGGAAACCGGTCCGTCTCAATGAAGAGTCCCCACGGCAACACAGGTTGTGTAAATGAAAGTTGTGTAGAGTTTACAGCTCTGTTTCTGCTTCTTCCAGTTTGTTACTTTCCATTGTCACTCAGATGGTGCAATGTCTGAAAGGAAGAGATTTCATGCCTCTCTTTTTGCCTGCTGTACCGTGAAGGCTGGTTTACATAAGTTCTGAAATAGAACAGCACATAGTCCAGTAGACTAGAGAAGAGATTTGTTTTACGTTTCTACGTGAGATTTAAGGGTTTATTTTTAAATTAATATTTTAATGCTGTTTACAATAGAAAAAAACAATTCAAACAATGTTCTTATGTACATGAAATTAATTACTAGTAATATGTTTACGTATGATAGCTTATGAATAAAGCATGGTTTAGCGTGTGAACAATAATTAAACCCTCCACAATAAACATGATGCGTTTCATATTGCAACAACGTCAGTCCGGCTACCTATACATGGCGTAATCCCTCCTCAGCAAAGGGCTCAGTTTTGTACCAGTTCCCAGGAAGCTGGACATCCCCCAGACCAATGTTGACCTTAACCGCTTTTACCGCACGATCCGTCTCAGAGCACATTTTGCCGACGATTCCTCTTCACAGGCAGCTGATAACAACCCGGTTATTGATGTCATTAACAACATTAATCCCAAACAGAGCTGTTGAACTCCCCCTCTGGCCGTTTTCCACCAGTTGATTATTTCATCAACCAATGCACTAATCAAGCTCCCAAGGCACTCACCCAGTAAACACAGGTCTAACCTCACCCAAGTAGAAAATCAGGCACTCCAGTCTCTCCGCAAAAAAACAACAACAACAAAAAAATAAAATAAAATAAAATAAAAGATTCATCAACAGAGGATACCCCAGCAGCGTGATTTACAGGGCCCTTGCCCGAGCCAAAAACACCCTCCGGACCATCAACCCGATCAGGAACTCCCGCCGTAACAACTGCATTCCTTTGGTGCTTCCTTACCACCCTAACACATTTCCTATCCTCAGGACCATTAACCACAACTTTTCCATCCTACAGGATGATCCCTCCATTGGGGCCCTCTTTTCTGATCGCCCTATCATCTCATATCGCCGACCACCTAATCTGCGTAACCTCCTTGTTCACAGCTCCCTTGACCACCCTCAACAACCATCCACACCAGGCACTTTCCCTTTTGACAGAGCTCGCTGTATCACCTGCAAGTACACATCCACCACCACACTCATTCAAGGCCCCTCAGGACAATTCCGGATCAAGCAGACAGCATCTTGTACCTCCAGCAACCTTATTTACTGTATCTCTTGCAGTAAATGCCCTGCCATCACATTGGAGAAACAGTAAGGAGACTCTGAGAACACGTCAGGGCTGTGAAAATTAAGGATCTCTCCAAGCCCATTGTTTCTCATTTCACCTCTGACGGCCACGACCACTCTAATCTCTCCGTCTGTGTTCTCAAAGACGGTTTTCCGAACTCATACATCAGAAAAACCAAAATTATTCTGCAGCTAGGATCACACATTCTCCCTTCTCTTCACGACAGACTACTGTTCTTTTAAATTTTCTCCATTCATTGGAAGTTTCATTTCACACCTCTGCACCCATTCTGACTTCACACCTCTTGATTGGCCCCTCTTTCTGTCCCCTGCTCCCGCCTCTCACTCCTCCTCCCTCCCAACCTTTGTTCTCCCGCTACATTACCTTTGCCTACTGCCCTGTCTCTCTCACACCTGAAGAAGGCTCCACGGCCGAAACGTTGTGTTCTCTTTCTTCTTTTTTTCAGCATGGAATAAACCTATTACTTGTTCCTTTGAAGCCTACGCATGCTGACGCAGCTACCCACCTGAACTACTATGGCATAATCTTTCCAGGTTAATCACATAAAATACAGTTTCTTTGCAGGAAGTCAGTATACGGTTTTTGACCATTAGACGTAGTGCTAAGACAGGGTGCAGCTGTATTTTCTACAATAGCAATTCCAGGATCCCATGGAGTAAGTTGATGTGAAATATATAAAGTATGACACATTTAAATGCTGTTACCTAGTATGTACAAAATTTCTGACAATTCCTTCACAAAGGGCAAGCTACAGACGCAAGACACTGTATACCTTGGTCAGTGCATCACAGGGCAGACATTTGCACCAGGGCCAATTATCTCAGAAGCCAAACAACTACCAATAGGCTTTTGGACTGTGGGAGGAAACCAAGCAGCCAGAGGAAACCCAAGTGTAGCATGGGAGATACACGCAGATAGCACCCCAGCAATTGAATCCAGGGAGCCAGCTCTGAAAGGCAGCAATGCTAACCACTGTGCTACCTTGCAACCATGGCGTCTTATAAATCCTGCTGTTTCACACATACTGTGAAATGTAATGCAATAAATGTAATGTAATTAATGCCCCTGGTGAACGGATTTTAGATCGCTAGTGACTATATGCTTGAGGCTCTCAGCGTTTGTAGCCGACTGGAGCTGCTGACTGTGCTTTCGTGGAGAGCGGTTTCTCCGATTTTTTAATTTTTTAAACGTATAATCTAAAAACGTATAAAATAAAAAGAGTTGTTCGAGGTGCGGCACATGACACAAGGTAATTTCACACATTCCTTGAAAGATCAGAATTTTAATAATATTACTGGGCAGCTTTTTCCCAGTGGAGGCTTCAAAAGAAGCAGTAGACCAATTCTTTCCTAAAAGCATTTAGACAAATACAAATAATTGTGACTGTAGAAGATTATTATGCATTGTCATTATTGAATAAAATACAGATGGCTGCATAACGCGCCCTGTCGACGTTCTACAATACAGAGATAAACCCCTGTGCTTGTAAAGAGGCTGCATGAAGCTCTGGGATCTCCCTCCTATACAGTTTCACAGATAAGGCACTGCTTGATGTTGGATTTTCGTATCGGAGAAGCCGGAATGGTCCGAAGCACAATTCCTACTTATACAGGCAATACCTGTTTTGCTAGTGCGCATGTGCTGGACTCGGTCTCTATGTGACCATGGGGACGCGCTGGAAAACCCGAAAATCACGATACAAACAGCAAAACTAATTTTGGAGCCAATTTCTCGCTTTTCATTTTCTATACACATCGGACCCTCTCACACAGACTGCCATAATTTTCTTATACTTTGCACTATCTGTTATGTTCCAATTATCTACAAAATGTATTTAATTAATTGAAACAACACTATGGGTAAACAAAGCATAGCACTGACTCAAATCAAGCAATTGAACTTAGTTATAACAATCAATAATCAACAACAAGCAACTCTCCTTAAACTACGTTAATTTCCATTGTTCGTTTCTTTGATCATGTTTCTAACAATATTACTTTCATTGCAGGTTATGGTTTTGGTGTCAGTAATCAAACTTTTTTGTCCATGTTTTTCAGTTCTGTGGTATACACACAGCCATGCAGTGTGGATTTATTTCTGTGCAACAAAAGCCAAGATTGTCCAGATTCTTGACGATGTTTTCTAAGATAGTGGGCAACCACTTGAGCAGAGTTTTTCAACTGCTATATTAAGAATTTGTTTAAACTAGGTGTTCGGGTTAGGACAGATGCTTCAGAGATCCTCAATGCAGATGCAACAAGAAGAATTCCACTATCCCATATTCAATAAAACTACTCAATAAATGAGTTGACAATAAATGTGTATTGGTTTATTGGGAAGTGCAATTAGGTGTAATGTTTGTACAATTAAGGACTATTGTGTAATTATAGGGGCTTGGGGTGATTGTGGGAAAATAAACTTACAGGTTCTGGTAACCTGTGTGGATTTCAGTAAGTGTGCTGTGTAATGACTTTTTATGGGTTAATATCTTTTAAGTTATATTATATTTATTTTTCATATAATGTTTGAATGAAAACATACAAAAGACACCAGCTATCAGTGGGGAGGAGAACAGAGTGATGAAGCCTATACTGTAAATGGGGATTATTAGGAGGCCATGATTGGTAAAGGTCAATGGGAAAATTGGCCGGGACACTGGAGTACCACCCCTACTCTTTTCAAGAAATCCCCTAGGATTTTTATTGACCACAGAGAGTCAGGACCTCGGTTTTACGTCTCATCTGATGGATGGCACCTTTTTACAGTATAGTGTCCCATCACTATACTGGGGCATTAGGACCCACACAAACTGCAGGATGAGCGCCCCCTACTAGCACCACTGACACTTGTTCCAGCAGCAATCTTTGCTTTCCCAAGAGGTTTCCCATCCAGGCTCACACCAGTTTAGCTTCAGTTGCGAGTTGAAGGGTCATATAACTACTGTTCAAGTTTCTCATATATCAGACAATGATTATCGTAATCTACTGAGCCAATATTAGTTGAACCTACATACAGTATAAGATCTAACGACAATTAAGTGTTAAGGATAGAACTGTTACAACAGTAGTAGCATCAAAACGAGAGTGGCTGCAATACCGGATGTAGCCTGCAGTACTGTACAATTACTGTATTTCATGCCGACGAGTGACGGTGTGTTCTACCAGTATGAAGCGACAGAAGAATGAATATTAACGCTGTTAGGCTCCATGAATACGAAAGAGTCTCTGGCAGCCATTTAAACACATGGTAGTAGCAAATTGTCATTGAGACCCGGGATCATTAATTTAAATAGCTGGCATGTACAGTTATTTTTTACTGTTTCACTGGATATATTTACCACACGAAAACAACAGCAAACGAAGTTAGTCAAGCGACGTAGAGAGAGAGTCAAGAATGCTATCCTGGGCACAACAGAAGCTTTAGCAGCAACCTTCACCCCAGCGAGGATAAATTAATGCCACGCCCACGGTGACGATTTCATCCAGCTGTTTTACGACTTCTTTTTTGCTAGAGTCAAATACGTCTACATTTGCACTACGCATTAGAGTGTGTATTTTTTTTATTTAAAGCATAACGGACCCAGGCAAGAACAACCGTGATAAATACGCGGTTCTCTTTTCTGCCTTTGCCTGGCTTGACTCCAGCGCAGCAGAAGATCGTGCTGTGTTTCGGGCGCTTTGACTTGTTGCGCATGTTGAATTTCAGCTCAACTGTGCCGAATCTCGCAGTGTTTTAGGTGCATCTCGTACTGCATTGAAATAATTACAATTCTAAAGCATAGAAGCGAGGACGACGTCGAGTGTATCCGTTTCCCTCCGTTTAACTGCAATGATTTTAACTCCTCTTTCTACTGCCTAGTGGAGAGTGATAACCTGATTCTTCCCGCTGTTGGTTTTTGGTAGTCTTATGCCTTTTCACCTTGCTGATACTCGTAAAAGAGTGTGAGAACGGTTGCTGTAGCCAGGTGTGATCATGATGTATCTAAACTAATACAAGCGGAGAAGAATTCCCTGGAGTATGAGGTATGATATTAAAGTGAACTCATTCAAGACTTGTGGTACCGTATGCGGACGGTCAGTAAAGTGAACCCACATCGGATATGAATAATCCAATACTTTCTGAAGTAGACCTATTGAGTCTATGGAGAAGTAGAACTGCGTGGGTGTTCGGCATCCGAGTCATTTTTTTTACTGGAGTCAGGATATTTCAGGCTTTGATAACCTCTGGAATTTGAATATGATCTCAGGGACTGAGAATTCACCATCATGTACGGCTTTGATGGGGGCTCGTTTAAGATCCAGAAGGGGTCTTTCCTTAATATAGTTTATTACATCTTTCTCGTGTGGACCAAAGAAATGCACGCTTTAGCAGACTTTTCGGGTAAGTCTTTTTGTTTTCCCCGCTCCTAAGTGATCTCCTTTCCCTGTAGCAAAATTGGCGTACTTATTTTATTTTCAAGACATAAACTTTATTTTTCTGTATATTTAACATATAACCTTACTTTTCATAAGGTTACGGCATAGGAATGAATTGTCACTTTTGGTCGAAGAATGCATGAAAGAGACTTGCGTGTTGATCCAGGCTCGAATAGAATAAGGATAAAATAATGTGGGTATATAAGAATGAAATATAATATAATGTGTATTAAGAACGAAACAAGCGATTACTGATGTTTTTTTAGGAAATGTCTGACATATCTAAGTTCCATCAGTATGGATTAAAAAAGACAATTGACAATTTGAAACAAAATACAGTAAAAACCTACAGTAAAATTCACATTCCCAATTTTCGAAGAGTGGGAGATTACTCCATTTATTGAAATATTTTATGTTTGAATCGTGTGTTGTAGGTTACTTGTCTAGGATTATAAAAAGCCATTCAGTTTACGCCTGCGATGGGGAGAGCCTGTATCTCCAATGTCCGAGACACTCCACCATCACGGTCCTGTCAGCATTATACGGACGCTCTGAACCCGAGCTTTGCCGAAGTCCTGCTTACTCTTTGGAGAGAGCAGGTAACCAAACCTGCTCATCGTTAACTGCTTTGCAGGTAACTATGCATTTTCTGAAATAAATACCACTACACCTGTACTTCACTCGCACAAATCTCATACGTGATTAGTATGAAAGAAAACGCACCTAAAAGCATTCAGACCACTTCTTACTCGAAGCATTTTTGTGTGCGCGCAGGTCTTTTAACACTTTCATTCCAAAATGTTGACGGAACAAGTCCCTGGCCAAGTGTGTGCTTAGCCACAACATTGACAGTCTGTTTCTGCCAGGTACCCACTGCCAGCCTTTGGTTCTGAGGCAAACAGACCAGCTCTGCTTTTCCTCTTTTCTGGCTGGTCAAATTACTTTCTTAATATAATTTCTAGTAGTACTCTGGTAACAGGTGCATGAAATTATTTGTTTTTTTTTATAAGTAAAAATGGCTGGTCAAAATGGAATATTTTGGCAAAATGTGTTTTAAACCAATCTGTCTTACTCTTTAGAAGCTTCTGGATGAGTGTCAGGGATATCGTGCCTGTCAGCTTCTGGTCAGCAACCATGTTTTTGGACGTGACCCTTGTCCTGGGACACCCAAATATCTTCTGGTGTCTTACAAATGCAAACCAAGTAAGTGATTCTTTCAAAACTGGTGAACGCACGTTTTAGGTTCAATTCTGTACTGTGGTGCCTTCTGTGAAGAGTTTGCGTGTTCACCCTGTGTTTCTGTGGGATTTTGCTGGGAGTTTTTTCCCATCTTTCAATGGCATGTTGGATAGGTTAATTATTGTCTCTAAATTGAGTACACTCAGGGTCTTAAGACCAGGTATAGTCCTACCTTGCACTCTATGCTTACAGGATAGACGTGTGATTGCCATGACCTTTAACAGGAATAATAATGATTATATCTATGACATAGATTATATCTATGACATTTATCTTTTAACTTAGAAATTAATGTTTTTATGTGTAGTACCCTGGCCTCTTTCAGGAAATGACTGGATATCCTGAGATTAATTACCAAGTGAAAAACCAAAAAAGATAGATGGGCCATTCTTACATACTCTGTGTTTTTTCTTCTCCCAGCTGAGCACAAGGCCAAAATCGCATGTGAAAATGAGCAACTGAAACTCCACTGCAAATCCCCTCGTGTGATAAACATCTACTCTGCTGTCTATGGAAGGCAACTGGAAGAAGACAACATCTGCTCTTCACAAGGAAATTCACCTCTTTTTGGTGAGGTCATAAAAGCAAACAGTAGGATACTGCAGAATGAAGGCATTTATCACAAAAAGCAAGACACTTTGCCACTAATTGGTGTCTCCTGTAATGTTTGGTCTAAGAAAGTTTACATTACTGCAGTAGAAAACATGTAGAAAACAAGGTCCTTCACTGTAACACTGTCAGCTCATGTCTAATTTTTAAATGTTGTAGTAGTAGGCCGTCTTACTGCTTAAAGTGTTAACATCTTCCTTTATATTCTCTGCAGAATGTTTAGACCACAGTGCCGTGCACTTCGTGTCGAAGATTTGCTACGCCAAACAGAAGTGCGTTATTTTGGTTGACGACAAACACTTCAGGAACCCATGCTTCCCAGGAACAAGAAAGTATCTCAGCATTGTGTATGCCTGTGGTATGAGTAATATCCCTTTCTTAACAAGAGAAAGAGAATAGTTACAGTGTTTACGTGAGGGATACACTGTGGGTTATTATTTGGTTATATAAAAGATCGTCGAAGGGAGGTTACAGACAAGAAGAGGGAATTTGGCTCATTTAGTAGTTAGAAGCTAAGTGAACTGAGGACCTCATCCATCCATTTCTTTAAAGAACCCAGGGTTTCAGCTTCAACCATATGGCTGGATAGCCTGTTCCCTACTCTCACGACCCTAAGTGTAAGGAAGTGCCTCCTTCTCTCAGATTTAAGTGAACTTGCACATAGTTTCCATTTTGTTGACTGCTAGTTTGGGTTCTACTGCTAATTCTGAAGAAGTTTACAGGGTTAATTGTGAATACCTTTGAGGATTTTGAATACTGGAATTGGGTACTTGCAGTCTTTCCCTCAAGCCTGGGTGTTCTTCTCTGGAAGAATATACAATATTCTTAATGTGGGTTACTACTTTATTAAACAATTCTAACATAACACACATACGTAACTAAGGAAAAAAGTAGTTACATTACGCAGTTTGTGTGACTGAACTTTCAGGGTAGCTGATAAACTGAAGACAAAATACCACTTAACATATTGTATCAGAAAGCAAATATTTTCCTTCTGTGGGTCAGATGTAATAGCATATACATTTGCCATTGTACTTTAACTACCATTGAGACTTCCTGTAAATCTTCCTGTAAGAGATGAAAATAGTCTACCTATTGTAATACTGTCAAAGTTTGAAGTAAACATTTATAACTTGCTTTTAGTATCATGTTAAATATCAGCATAATAATACAACATGACCGTATTTGCTCCAAATTATAGTTTTATTAAAACAAATGAAAGTTTATGAAAACAGAACCAACGAGGAACAGGTACCCCTAGATGGTACCCAAGTACCCAAGAATTAACATAATGCACAATATTGGACTTGATTCTTGACCTAGACTTTAAATGAAAACATGCTGCAGTAAATAATGTGTCACACTTTTTAACAGCAAAGCCACAAAAAGAACATATACAGTAATCACTCAATTTCTAATTAAACTAATTCAAATTTCTGCCATGTTTTTTCCTTATGTCTTTACTAAAATTCACATTTGGTCTCTTATAAAACCTCTTCTGATAACATCGTCTGCATAGAGAAATTTGCAAAAGTGCATTGCCTGAGTATAAACTACAACTATAAAGTATAGCATTAATAATTATTAATTATTTTGTATGGGTAACTCACAACTAAAATAATAAAATTAGGAAAAATTAAGGAATAAAGACCTCTGAATCTAAGGAATAAATGCTTTACATCAATATTTTCATACCACTATCCATGGTTATTCCTATCTAAATATACCCTATATCAAACAGCAGAAGCATGTTAGAAACTGCTGCTTTAAAAAAATCTTGAATCTGTGCCAGGCTCAGAAATGCATTGTGTTTTTCTGACAGTTCCTTGGATATTGCTTAGAGAAGCTGATCCAAGCGTGTTGAATCCTACCTCAGCTCCCAAAAAAAATGATGGAAAAGGTAAGCTTCTAACAGTAATCTGAGTATTGGTACACTAAGAAAAAACAACACTGAAGTGAAATATACAAATGAAATGGTTACATATTACTGCATTATATATATAGTGGTAAAAAATAATTAGTGCCCTACAATGGACTAGAGTGCTCTCAGGGTCTATGGATATGAATTAGTCATACTTATTTCAAAACACTACTTTTAATCATGCTTAGTAT
Source organism: Lepisosteus oculatus (assembly GCF_040954835.1). NCBI lineage: Eukaryota > Metazoa > Chordata > Actinopteri > Semionotiformes > Lepisosteidae > Lepisosteus > Lepisosteus oculatus. The sequence continues at coordinate 19,919,690 of NC_090700.1, forward strand.
TGATTAGCTCAAGACAGCCAACCACCAAACAGCCATTTGGTCCTTATTACGGGGTCATCAGCATGGTAAAGCTAAATCTTGATCACTGAAACAGGATGAATGTGACCCTTAATACAAAACAGCTTTTGCAGTTAGGGCAGATCAAAATTAGATGGTACTGAGCTGACATTCAGATGAGGTGTAACCTTTTAGTTTTAAAAGGAAAACATTCTTTGGCCAGGGCTATAACTTTTTGATCTAGTTAAGGATTGTACTCATATCTACTGTCATACTGTATCTGTACTTGTTTCTGAATGTGCGATCAGGCAGATTGGATATTAGCACATATATATATGGAATATATATGGAATCTACTTAAGTGTATAAAAGCATTTTCAATTCTATGAGATAGAAAAAATAGAAACATTGAATTAATCGAAAGTATATGGCACACATACGTCAGAGAAATGGAACCAAACTGAAGATCATAATACAAGGATTGGAAAATTGGAATAAAAGATATCAAAAGAAGCATATGCCAGACTTTTTCCATTGTTAGAACACGATCATTGTCAGTTGTGGGAGTTGTGCATTCTTTTCAAGAAAAACAAATTGTGCATCACTTTCTTTTATTGTTTTGATGACAAATAGGGCTAATTCTAAAACCCAAAGGATCAAGGCACCCAGACAACAGCAACATTATTGTAAGCAACACTCTGATGACATACGGTTACATAAAAGGTAGGGGCATGGTTTGATTGTGATTACATTGTGCAGGATAGTTGGTATTAAAAGAGTAAAAAAAGTAATATATAACTGATCTACTTTGTGCTTTGCTCTCCAGAATTTCATAAGCATAGTGTTTTAGATGTTTTTGAAATGATCCAAGTTCACATGCTGTAGATATAGATAAGATTGTGAAATACACCTTTACAATAGTAATGGCTCAGTGCTCTCTTTTCTTCAGAGCATGCTGAAAGAGCTGCACTGCTGTTCATTTCCAGCGTGTGCCTGGGGCTGCTGTGTGCTCTCTGCGCCCTGGCAGTGCAGGTGTCCTGTCTGGGGGGCCCGAGAGCTCACCGGCAGCAGAAGAGCCTGGTTGCGGAGGAAGGAGGGAAGGATGAAGAAGAGTCTGAGGAAGACTCAGAGCACAACAGCTCTACGGTCTCCAGTGTGAGGAAGGGTCTCGGCCCCAGTGAAGCCCAGGACACTGCCGAAGCAGCTGACATGGCAGAGAGGATAGCGAGGCGCGACCGAATCCTGCTAGAGATCTGGATGAACACCTGCTTGAATGGGACCAAAGATTCAAGCCAGTATTCCACAGAAAACTGGACACGTGCTCCATCTCATTAGACAACATCTCACTGGCTGCATTCAGAATGAAATAAGAGCACCAGAGTACTCCAAAAGAATTTCCTTACTCCTCAAGAGACTATAAATGCCATTGCAAAATCTGAAATACAGTGATTAAGAAGGTTATATTTTGACTGAACTTATGTCTGGGGCCACATCATATTGCATTAATCACTGTGTACTCTATCCACCAAAGACTGACTCAAAACAAATGTTTTTTTTCCAGATGTGTTTTTCTAAGTCCATGAAAGCCGAAAGATCTTTCTGTATGAGGAAGAGAAACTTTCTAATATCTGGGGGGGAGGGAGGAGGTTCTGTTCTGTCGTGGATGTTCTGCAGGAGACATTCAGAACATCCACAGGAAATCTGTCATTGGAATGCTCCTTTCAGGGCCAGATTCAATACAGGTCAGCCTATGGCAGGAAGGCGGCGATAGCACACACACACAAGTAGCATTACTTAATGCTTGATAAAGTCTCTGCAAAAGCAGGCGGCCAGTGATCAAGCATGAACTATGTTAATCATTGTTAACCATATGAAACCAGCACAAATACTATCCTGCACTTCACTCACAGGGATAGCAGGTTACGTGGCATTAAAGCTGAAAAGATTTATAACTACCTGGTATCTGTTGCTACTTTTTTTTCTCTTAAAGAATGTCAACAGAAATTAATTTCACTCTTTTGCCTAAGTTGCCTTAGCTGTGCTGTCGAAATGAATTCTTCATATTCAGTAGCTTTCATCCCAGTATGTTTGGCTAACATCTTAATCTGGAAAATAGGCACCAAAACCTGAAAAAAAAAACTTTTTAACTACAAATCAAAATGAGTTAAAGACAAAGTTACCGGCAAAATCAACTGTCCACTGCTTGAAGCTCTGAACAGATAGGAGGACAAGCTGATAAAGGATAGAGAACAGGAAGTGTTTATTTTTAAAAAATGTGTCTCTCCATTCCATGAGTTACTAGCAATCAGATGTCATTTTAACTACATCTGTTTGGAACTTTTTTTTGATGTATGAATATATGAAATCGAACATAATGCATCTACACAATCTTGTAGCTTACAAATGGAATGGGCTTTAAAAACATTTGGGAGCCCTTTCAAAATTAAATGCTACTTCTAAAGGAATATACATGACATTCTCCATATTCTTGTAAATGTAATTAGCAGATACGGAGAGTATGGCGAAATTGATTAAAATGTTGGAGATGTAACACCATTCAATGAAACAGAAACAGTGACAAGAGGAAGTGAATCAGTATTTACATTTGTGTTTTCATTATGGTTCACTAATTTCCTGATCTCAGCAGCTTGTCATACCTTTATAACACTGTTTTTAAGTTTCTGCAGTGAAAAACAAAATACTGTAACATGGTGAAGGTTTGGATTCTTCAGCCTTATGCTTTGTAGAGTGAATGTCTTTCACCTACACTTACAGGGGGAGTGCATAATATGGCAATATCATTTGTATAAAGAGCTGAAGGGTTTTCTTATTGCGAGTGCCAAGAGTGCAGACAAAGAGAGGAAAGGTGTTGCATCCTACTCCCGGGTATTGAAGGAACTCAAATTCCAAATGACAAAATACAGAAGACATTTAAAGCTGATTTCACAAACTGTGGTAGGCTGCTCTCCCATTGCCTGTCTGTCAGTATTTAAACAAAATAAAATACTCACCACTTTTTAGTCACTTCCTTAAAACCAGCAAATAAATATATACAGCAAATTAACAATCGGAAGGGAGGCAACATTATGCATCATCCTCTCTTGGGGCCTCTATTCAATTTTTAAAGAAGGAATTATTTTACCTTACTGAAAAGTACTACACATGACTTCACTTTTCCATGTTACCAACCCCAAATATTCTACCATTAATCTTGTATGTGCACAGAATCTATATGATTAGACTCCAACTTGGCCTTGAACTAAAACCGCATCTGTCATAAAGGGGTCAAAAAGCTAGATGTAAATATGTATGTAGATGTATATTGGCATGTTGCAAAATGAACAGAAGAAAAACATTTGTTTAAGTGGTACAGTAAATCCTTCAAGAAACATATTACTGGGCTGAGAAACCCCTATCTCACCGTGCAACAAAACTTGCCTGTGTCAGTCTACTCCACATTACTGATTAAGAAACAGGATCCTACACTCTAGAATTTAGAGCATCAAAGAAATGTTTTTATGTGTCACGGTGTAGTGCTTTTACATTAAGGAAACCTTAGTTTTTATGTTGATATACTTGTATATACACACACCCATACAGCATACAGTTGTAGTAAATGGTACTCTCACTCTCTACAAAATACATATAGTAACAGCAGTTATGGATACAGAAGGATAACATATATAATGCTGGGGAAAATGGTATGAAGACTTAATCCACATTATACTGCAGTTTTGGTAATATAATTCTTAAATCCTTATGTTTATTTTTAATAATAAAAGCATTCACAAATTTAGACATTGTTCCAACACAGCTGTTACTATATAAGTTAAGATTGCTAGGCAGCCAATACAGATATCTGTTTTTACCGATAAAAAGAATTATGCAAAAAATGATAAAAGTAATTTTTATATATAAGTTTTATTTCTATGCACCTCAGGAAAAATAAATAAGGGGTATTCACAGTTTAGGTTGATCGCTGGGAAATGTTATATAAAAACCTATATTAACAGAGTTGCAAAGCATTCAAGAAAAATCACTCCAAATGTCAGAGGTACTACGATGAAAGCGTGACTAAGCTGTAATTTTCTGACTTATCGGGGCGCCCATCTGATATTGGCGAGACCCTGAAACTGCCTCTTCAGCGCTTGTCTGTCTGCCCAGTCAGAGTTAAGGTGTGAATCATCATCAGCTTCTTCCAGTTTCTAGAATCAAAAGGAGTGTTCACAGAAGAATTTAAGGATCTTAAAATGCAAAAGCAATCTGAAAGTTTCAAAATGATATAGACTGCTTATTATAAAGTACAAGGAATGTAATAGCTGCAGATAATTAAATGTATCACCACATTGTGTGTTAAAAACACCATTAACAAGGCAGAAAGAGAACCTGCTTTCTACCTTTTGTTTTCTCAGGCCTACTCAACCTCTGGATTGCAGGAAAATCTTATCTGTGGTACACAGGATATTCATACAGTATAAGATAGATACTTTATTGATCCCGTGAGGGAAATTGCAGAAGGATATTCAAGGATAAGGATATTAAATAGATACAGAATATTAGATGTTTAAAAAAAAGATCATACAATTGTTGTGGCAAACTGATATTTCAGCATTTTTAGCCCAGAAACATTATCTGTTATTGTTGTGTTACTGTACTGTAACATTTTCAGTTCAGGGCGTGTGGTCTGTAAATATTGTGCACAGAGTTCAGAATAAATTTTGTTATGGGGAGATAAATGGGTTAAGCCAAAGAAATGTAAAAGAAACACCTACCTTTAGGTCCTCTTGACGCTTGTAGTAATGCAGCATCATCTGCTTCTGATCCTCTGCACTAATCACTGGCTCACGAGCAGGAGCTCCTTGTCCTCGCTTGTTCATATAGAATATGAGATTATACATCATTATTTTCCAAAGATAATAACAATGTTCAAAATGTAAAACACTACTGGATAAAGACGTAGAGCACCACATCCATTATCACACAATTAGTCCATTTCCATTTCACCACCAATAATTTTAGGACTCGTGTGCCAAATTAAAAACAACCAAAAGATCTCCTGTACCACAACTTATTAGGCAATAATGTGCCCGTCACAAAACTAAAACAAAAAACTTGATCTACCATGTCTTGTTGCCACAGCTTGTGAACAGGAGGCTTCCCAGACAAAATACAGGGTAAAGGGCATTTTATGCCTTTACCACACTCACTTCACATTATGTGTGATACATTCTTCAATAATAGTACATGAATGAAAGAGGTATGTGTTACAGTTTACCATATACCTTCTGTATCTTCACCACAATTTTTGTCTTCTCATTTTTTCCCACATATTCTTGTAGTTTTTTCCCCCTTTGCAACTCCTTTGCTGCCCACCACAGTTGCGACTCTTCTGGAGGAATCACCTGCAATGCTGCCTTAAAGTACCAAAAAAAAAATAAAGTGATGTGGAAGTGTGATAGAGAACAAAATAAAATATATATATATGCATAAACAGAACTTAAAAGATATAATCTACACTGAAATATGAAATAGTGCATTAATTTCCATGTTGTTACAGCTCTGTTTTCAGTGACATGAATGTAATCATTGTTTTCCCTGCTAAGGTCCAGAAAGTTTTTACTATGAAGTCCACCACACTCTGTTTCAGAGACCTTTTCGAGATCATTCCTCTTGGGCTGTGGCTTTGTGCAGATGTGCATGTTTGATTACTGTGGGGAAATATGTTCAAGTACATCCAACTGTTGTGGCCTGTGTGTTTATCATCATGTCAAATGTCCTTACTGTTCTATTGCTATTAGTGGTGGGTCCCAATCTTTATATTCATTTAATGAAGATTGCTAAATTAAATGGTTTGGAATTACACTACTTTAGTCATGTCTCAGCCTGGAGTGCCAGATCAATTTGCTGTCCTGGATGTTACCAGTTTGACCAGTCCATGTCACTGATGGGCACTTACTGTGCACCAGCAGCCGGTATTGCAGGCACAGGGCTGAACAGGCTTGCCTGCAACTGGTGGCTCTTTGAGAAAATATATATATATACTAAGTATCACCTTTATCTTGCCAAGGCTAATCTAATGAAATGGATCACAGGGTATCTACCTGTGTGCCTGAGAGGTCTTCTTGATCTTCAAACTCCATCCTGATTGGGTCATGTGGAGGAAGCCCCATTGGATAAACTATCATAACTGCACCCCGGAGTTGATCAAGGGCATCTTTTATCATCTCCAGAGTTACACATACATTGGCTTGAACTTGTTTCTGAAAAAGACATTTCAAACAGCTTTAGTACAAATCAGTCTAAAAAAACTACTAAAAGTTTCCACTTATTGAAATATAGTCCTGTACAACTGTCTGTATAACATTTGTACCAACTTCCCAATGTCTGTCATAGTTTACTCATCATCTTACACATTTAAAAGCAGATATGTTGAAACAAGACTTCTTAATCAAAATAACCTGTAGAATGATACACACTTCATCTGACTGAGTAATTAGCAGTCAGAGGGAGATAAAAACCACGAGGAGGAAGAAAGCTGTCAGGATAAGCTGTTTGCATAGAATAAAACAGTCTTCTGGTTAATTGAGAGGCTTATAAGAACAGCAAAAAGGAAAACTGTTACAGTCTGTGTCTAGACTCCAGGCTGTAAGGAGGTAGTGAATGAGAGCTGTGGTGCAGCTGTGGGAGAGCTGTGGAAGTTTTCTTTAGTAACGGACTGAGGTGGCTTACAGGTCTGTGAGAAAATACAGGAAAACACCACCTGTCCAGCTCCTGTGATGCTTGTTTGGTAGTTTGTTAGCTAGGCTCCATGGGGTTGAAATGCCAAAAAAAAGAAAGGGCCAGCTGAACCAGATCTAACAGGATGTGTCAGTAGCTAGATGATTAAGGGATCACCTGGTACAGTAGGTAGCAGTGTATCTTCTCTCCACAGCTGAGAGAGGAGTCTAGATAGCACAAGATGAGTCTTGAATACTCCCTGGGCCTCACACCATCAGCAAACAGATGTAATCACACAATCAGACCAGGTGTGTCTCACTCTACATTTTTTTTTCCTTTCAAAGCTATCTCCCACTACCTCACACATACTTTACATAGGTTAAATGCATACAACAAGGCAATGCCCAGAGGTAAACCAAAATATCTTGCTGAAGAAGCAAGGAGAGAAATTACACATCACTGTGTAATCAGTAAGGAGTTTTTTTTGCTGTCAGGAACCATTAATCCACAACCATTTTGTTGTAAAATATAAAATTCTGTATATTTCAAAAGTTAATAAATACAGGTGTCAAAATATGGATTTTTAAAGAAAAACTCTTACCTTAGAAATTAATGCATTAGCTTCCTCTATTGTTTTTTTTAAAACTTGTTTCATTTTTTCATTTGGAGCTGGAACGAGAAAAGTCATCGTAAAAATTACTAAGAAAAGAAGAGGAATATAATTTATAAAATCAAATAATGCTATGATATATAAAATATTGAACTGCAGTTGTATTATACATATTGACAACTATCGGCACCAGAAATGTCCCTATGTCCCAGTTTTAAAAAAATCCTATTCCAGCTGTGTTATTGGAAAATACTCGTTCTATAATAATTGCTAGGGTCAACCTTATTTCTTTCTTTCAACACCATGAATGGACCAATCAAACTGCTCCTTGTCTGCTTTTTATTTGGATGAGGCTAAAATATTTGGTGAGTCGTCAAAGTTTAAAACCATTAGCCTCGCATGAAGTCTAATTGCCCTTGTTCTTCAGAAAAATATGATTCGTGTTGCTCGTTTTTGTTTTTACTGACATGTGGGCATTTCAAAGAGTGCATACTAAAAATACCCTCATGCCATCACAGAAATAACAGCCATCTGAGAAAAGACCTATGAGAAAAGACCTTGTTAGAAATGTCTAATTTTACAAGGGCACGTCACCATGACAATAAGGAATCTACTCTATGGAATAAAACAGACTTCCCTGAATAAGGGACACTTTTTATGAATACAGAGTAGTTACACATTAGAGGAGGCCATTTATCCCACCTAGTCGGTTTGGCAGTAGTTAACTGATCCAGGGATCTAGTTCAGCCTTTCTTGAAAGAAACCGGAGGATCGGAAGAAACCGGAGGATCGGCTTTTTTCATACCCTGGCCATTCCTTCTTCCAATCTCATCCTTTTTTAACTCGGCTCCTCCACAAGGCACACACTTCTCTGCCCACTCATCCCGCAGCTTCAGGTCCTCGATCTGCTCGTCCGTCAAGCCTTGCATGTTTGGAGGGAGGGTAATCCCATGCTCTGCAAGCTCTTCCATTTCTTGTGACAGTAAATATCGGAAAAGATTAGGATACCCACATGACATACCATCACATGAGAAAAACAAAATCACACATATACAACCAATGAGCACACAACAGACTTTTATCCATCTATCCATTTTCTAACCAATTCATTCAATCCTGGCAAGCAACCGGTGCAAGGCAGGATACACCCTGGACTTAACGCCAGTCCATTGCAGGGCACATACAGACACACACACACTCACACCAGGGCCAGTTTTCTCAAAAGCCAATGAACCTTCCGGTATGTTCTTGGACTGTGGGAGGATACACACACAAACACAGAGAGAACAAACAAGCTCCATACAGATTCAGAACTGAACCCAGGGCCCCAGCGCTGCGAGGCAGCAATGCACTGTGCTACCGTGCTTCCCAAAGAATATAAAAACACAAAATAAAAATGGATGATGACTGGCCCTGACATGCAGCGTATTGCGTGTGTACACAGACAACACAGGGACGCACCTGAACAAATCCTGTCCACTTTGAGTCTCCCATTATAAATCGCTGTAACCTGGCTGATCAGCTCATCCACCGCAGTGTCAACGGTAGTGTTGAAGAGAAACTGGCTGTCGTCTCCGCGTTTCACGTGCAACTGGACCATTGCTTAGAATACACTAAAAACAGGTCACGTTTCAGAAAGAACAATAACGAAGGGGGATCGATCTCACTGTAATAGACATTTTAGGCGTACTTAATCATCGTAAAATGCTGCAGTTATCAAATACACAGAAACATTGGTTACCATGGTTACAAAACACATTTTGTCAATCTTTTTTTTACTAAAAATAAAAGTACTCAGAATGATAACATTTTCTTTTTCAAACCACTCTTAAGTGTAACATTTACATTTTCATGGAAAAAAAACAAATTTCATTACCTCTTTCCGTATTTTCGAAGAGCGAACAAGTAAAACTATCTCCACCAGTGTAACTACAACCAGCCAGTTCTGATGTAAAAACGCTAACGTACAAATACTACTTCCGGTAAATTACAAAGTCGTTCCGGAAAATCATGGGGCTTACCGTATTATCACTGGTATAAACGACAACCTTTGCACACCGTTTCAATAGTGTGGTCGATTTCTTCAAGCATAATCCAAAAATACAAAATTGAAAACAAATCAGGGCGGCACAGTGGTTAGCATTACTGCCATGCATTCCAGGGACCCTCGGTTCAAGTCTGGACCTGAGCTGCTATCTTTGTGGAGTCTGTATGGTATCCTAAATACTTCTAGGGGTTTCCTTCAACTGTCCAAAGACATCCTGATAGGTTAATTTGTTTCTACAAAATTGGTCTTTTCTGGACACTCCACTCGAAGTGCTTTAGAGGTAATGGAGACTACCCTCCGTCGTGCAGCACCCACCTGGATGATGCAACAGCAGCCATAGTGTGCCAGCACGCTCACCACACATCAGCTATCAGTGGGGAGGAGAACAGAGTGATGAGGCCAGTTCATAGATGGGGATTTTTTAGGAGGCCATGATTGGTAAGGTTCAATGAGAAATCTGGCCAGGATGCCAGGGTGACACCCTTACTCTTTTCAAGAAACACCCTGGAATTTTTAATGACCCTAGAGAATCAGGACCTAGGTTTTTATGTCTCCTCCGAAGGATGTCGCTTTTTTTACAGTATAGTGTCTTTGTCAATAAACTGGGGCATTAGGACCTACACAAACTACAGGGTGAGCACCCCCTACTGGTCACACTATCACCTCTTCCAGCAGTAACCTTAGTTTTTCCCAGGAGGTCTCCCATCCAGGCACTGGCCAGGCTCACACCTGCATAGCTTCAGTGGGTTTTGAGTTACAGGGTGGTCTGCAATGGACTGTGCATCCTGTCCACCCTTACACCCAGTGCTTCCTAGGATAGGCTCCAGGATACTGTGCCCCTGAATTGGTTAAGCTGAAAAATTATGTGATGATCATGTGAAATCAAATTGAGTTTTTAAAAACTTCCCATATGAGATCACCAGTGAGATTAATTGACATTAAACCTGGTCTATGTAATGCTGGCAATATTATTTTCGATTGTGTAAATGCACGTGTTTGAACACTTTTGAAATTTACCAATAATGCGTTGAGTCAAAGGAGGGGTTAGAACATTTCAACATTTCGGATGTCTCTGAGGCCTTCTAACATGTACTGTAGTAAAATTTCACCTTTTAATTGCTTAAAGGTTTTACAGGCACTAAACTAGAGAATGCTGGCTACTGTGGCTGACTGGAAAACTATTCTTGCTGTCCGGGCTAAGGAAGATGAACCTGGCCCAACATCCAAATGTTAATTTCAAAACTCCATTTAAGAACATTTGCATATTTTCCTTGTCTTGTCATACAGGATTCTATCCTCAGTGAGGCACGCCGTCATTTTTCTTCAAGAATTACCTTGTGTTAGACATATAGCCTCAACACAGGTCGAATTTGGAGAGTGGAACCAGATTCGGTATGCCTCTCCAACAACTTTCAGGCTTTGTTTGCCAATTATAAAGACAGCAAAACCTGAAAGACCAATAGTCAAGATTCCCAGATATATTCCAACACTCCAGAACCCTTTACTTAGTCCACACTGCCAGCACCATACTGTCTCCCATAATATGCAAGACAAACAAGTTTTTATATCTTGATTTCCATTTATTATTGCATACATACAACACCAATTATCTCACCCATAATGCACAATTAACAATGCACTTTATTGTGGTACTTTCACAATTGTTATCTTATGAATTGCAGCTTTTATTAGGTACAGAGAAGGAAAAACAGAACATGGTCAACAAAACACAGGACGTTCACCGATTAGTAATTGAGGGACACAAATCTCACACAAAAGGAGGTTTTACCTCTAAAAAAATAAATTTAATAATGTTTATCACACGCAACGGAAACCTGAAGCGATTGCTAAAGTTCTAAAATGTATGCTTCGGCCATACTGCATTGACCTTCATAGCATAAATGAATTTAGTGGTTTATCACCAATAACCATAAAGAAATCACCTTCTGCTTGACAGTATACTTTATCAGTGTTTAGTAATATATTAATCCAGAGTTTTGGATTGTACAGACGAAATTACTATTTAAAAGTGAAAAGAGAGCAATAAATATGAGAAGCATTTCTAGCTGGTTCAAAAGCCCCTGATTTACATTTTAATCTAAATATCCAGTCCCTTCAGTAAAATAGTGCAAGACGTGTACTAATGGCCAAGTGGAATATTGTCTTACTCTTCAGCAGTGCTTGGAGAACATTTTGATCCTTTTGTGCAATCAATGTGAAGACAACACCATTATCTGGGAAACCGTGTTTTTTTTAAAGCATTGTATTATAAAGATTAATGACCCAAATCACAGACAGCAACCAAATTGGGTTCAACGTCAGGTCTGTAAAGATAGTGATCAAGTTTGATTAACACTGGTAGCTTTAACACTAGTTTATGGGATTTAAAAGTTACATATATTACCACTAGGAAAACACTGTTGACTGTCCCAATTTACTGTACACAGTTCCAATTCAAGATTCTTGTCGACACACAACAGAAAACACTCATTTAACAAAACGATTTGGTAAAAGCTCCAGATTTTTTTCCTTTTTAGTTAACTTAAAAATCTGCAGCCCTAAAATATTACAACTGTTTTTCGTAACAACTAAAAGTAAAAAATAGCAGGGTGTTACCAACTCAAGAGCACTTCTCCACATACTGTTAAGTATACAGAATAGAAGAATTCCAGACGTTTGCTTTGTGTGTCACGAAACACTATCAGATCATCACCAGAACTACAGAGCACCACAAGAATGACATTAAGAGCCACCAGAGGGCTGGTTCATGGACAGAGCAGGGGTGCCTACACTACCTCAGTACACAGAATAATTAACATGCAATGCAAATATCTCAGAAAATGGACATAATTGTGCAGATAAAGCAATTCATTATGAAATGTATTTCATGACAGGGGCATCGTTTCAGTGTCAAGAATAATCTGATTAATAGATCCATTATTTAAGGGCTGGGAGCCTAGAAAAAAAGTCATAACCCAAAAATGTCACATCAGATGCAGACAACCCTGCCAAGTTGACTGTTACAGCTGTGAGGCGATGAAAGAGGCTAAGACAAGCTAGTTGTTGTCGTACATCACTTGGAAAAGACCCCTAAAGAACAACCCTTATTATACACTGAAGAGGCGCAGTTTGACTCATTGCCAACTGGCGGCACATTTTCCTTGAATATCATCCTTGATTTACTCTATAGTTTCCACAACTCCCCAGCACGGCTGCGGGATTTACTACAGTACACTTACTTATTAGACAATTACAGCGAACACTCACTGGCCAACATGCTGGAAACACACTGAAATATGTATTGGGTCGCGTGGAGCATCAAGAAAACTTGAAAATGAGTTGCATTCAGGATAACGCATCTGTAGGCCAATCCCATGTCATTGTTTTTGCAGGACTGCTTTCAGTTCCAGTTTGATGACAGTAATACTATGTGAGACTGAACTGCTAATACTACCACCAGCTCCACCAGTTTTCAACAGGACTGGAACCTACTGACTGCAGGCAAGGTAATGGAAGTGTGTCTTATTAAAGCCACACCAACTACAGTATACAATGTCTACCAATGACAGCGCCTTTACATGTGGAATTTCTAGCAATTTAGGCAATGAGTGTTCTTCCAAGTACTTATTTTAATGTAATATCCACGATTTAGTGAAAAAAAGCTCTGTCATTCTAACTCTACATCCATACTTTTCTGCAGCAGTTACAGCACAAGGATCTTCACCAGTCTAACAGCACAGTACTTGTCATGATTATTTTAATTTTAGATCCAGTTCTAAATGTACCATCTCTACATGAAATGACTAGAAAAACAGAAAATGCACACATACAGCACACAAAGTACTTTTTTATAAATATATATGAACACAGGAAGTGCACATTAACCTGTTGTAGACAGATTAAAACAAAAAAATATATGCACATCAGATTCATTGAATAAACAACAGCACTTTTAACAGCTTTGGATTAAATAAGGTAGCATGAAGTATAAAAGGAACTGTACAATCAGCTGTTGGTTCAGTCCAGATACCTCTGCAGAAGACACAGTTATTTATTTTTCTTTTTATATTTGGCTTCAGCACACACAATGTAGCCTATTGAAAACAAAGCTTCAGTTCAAAAGAGACTTTTTAAGATGATTTTTATACCAATGCAGCAGAGCAACAAGGCTAAAACTGGTAGGTTGATAAAAAGTGTTTTTCTCCCCCAATTTATTATCTCTATCACTTTTAAAACCAAAAATGCAAAACAGAACTGGGTCAAAAGAATTCAATTCAATACCGACTAAAGCATGCCTTGTTCTGTAAGTCCAGTTTCATGTTGTGATCCTATATTTTTAACAGATCAAATTGTGTTCAACAATACTGAACGTATGGGTTTAGAAAGAGGTGCTAAAGTGCTTAGAAAGCGTACATTTATCAGGTTCTTTTCTCTGTGACACTGCTGCTCAGGTAGCTTAAAGAAATTATTTAGAATCTCAAAACAGCCAAAATACAACTAGTGGCTTTCCCAGTGGTTAATTCCATATGTTTTATCTTGCATTTTGGTTTTCTTGTACAAATTCCAAAGTACTTTTGAATCTTTTGACAGAAGCTGAAACTAGAGTTTACACTCATTTTTAATAAACCAATGCATTGTGCTGGATGCTGCCTCAAACTGCACTCCAGGAAAGAAGAAATAGGAATCAGGACGTTAATATTTGAAATACATAAATAATGTCTAATGAGCAGCTAAAGATAAACAATAGCATGTCCTCACAGAATTTCAATATAGTTCTATATACAAACACGTGCATATTTATACAGTACCATTCAAACATCTGGGAAATAAATACACGCAAACCTTTTTGTTTTTTCACTGTAATCGCCATGATTCACAAATATATTTGCATTCTTGAACATATATATATATTACACACTGATATCTAAGAGTTAGGTTAGCCCAACATATCCTCCCTCTACTGAGACAATTAAAGACAATTAAAAATGAGACAACACACTCTGAGGGGTGTATGTGCTATCTGAAAAACCAGCTTTGAATACCTGAATATCAAAAACATTTTCTTTAAACACATAAGTACTTTCCTTACATTACTGAAAAGGATCTAGAACAAAATTTTTCCCAACATTTAAAATGCTGATTAAATATGTAGCCCTACAATGATTAAACAGACGAGCGCTCTCTGTATAGCTTTCCCAAAATAAGGAGTAGAAGTTTGTCTGTTATTACAGTTATGAAACATTCTCCTCTTTAAAGTCACAAATACATTCTAAAGGGAAGACAGCCGTTCAAATGCTGTAAAGATATTAATAATACAGATTTAGAAGACGGACCCACTCTAATTCATCGGAACTAACACATTAAACTTCCAACTGCCCAAAATTTATATCAATTCAATTATACAACTTTCCTCGTAACAGGAAGATCACTCAGCTGCCATCACAACAAAACAACATTCCCACCAGCATTTGTAGTACATTATAAAAGAGGCAATAGATGTCTGCTCAGGAATGCAAAGATATTAGTAAACATTGTTCAACCCTCTTTATGTATTGTTTCCATAGAGAACTGCACATACACTTACACATATTAGGCTTGCTCCTTTTTAAACATTTATTTTTAAAAGTCCACAAATAAATTAATCTTTAATAATTTCCTGTTTTTCTTCTTTAACAGTTCTTTTAACCTCTGCAGCTTCAAATCACTATGCACAATTAAAGTTGTTAAAAGTATTCCCGATTTAGATATGTATTTCACCAGAGACATGACTTTCAAATGTAAATCTTTTATTTCATTTTACTTTAATGTAATTTTTAATGTGACAGAGACTCATCTGTAGCACTGCAGTTACCCAGCACCTGCTGGCCAATAAGCTGTAAACTGTTAGATACTAACTAAGCAGTTAGAAAAAGACAGGTTTAAATGAACTTAACAGAAACTACCTGAATCAAAGTGCTTTTATTTTATTATGATAATGTCCATTCTTCAGAAATAAAAATGTCAAAAGGAACAAGCCTATAATTATATATACACACAAACTGTACAATTCCTGACAAAATTAAAATAAGACAGCAGAAATGCATATTTTTGACTAAAATGTTACATATTAAAATGGAAGAAATAATCAATTCCTCATCAATGAGAATAGTGCTTTAAACCCAACTAGACATGGCAGCTGAGATTAACTGAAGGAAAGTTTACACAGCTACTGTACGGAAAAGAGTGAAAAAGGTTATGATTGAAAAATGACTATAAGTTGTTTTGGGTTAAGGCCGTACAAATTTATAAAAAGAAAATGTTTACTGTCTTTTTCCATGCTAATGTGTAGTATTGCTTAATCAATACTATGCATTTCTAAGATACGTAACATTTATATCAATCATAAACCCATATAAACACGTATTTACTTTTAAATGTTTACTCCTTTCTAAATCTACGTTTCTGTAAACTCTTTTGAAGTGAGAAAGCTGTTGGTTGAACCCGTGTCCATCTGTGGGCTGTGGGAATTTGGTCTTGTGAAGAGTGGAGGTGTGGGGCCTCGGAGTGCCGCGGCTGGGGGTGCCCCCCAGTTGCTGCCCAGGTCAAGCCCTGAACTGGGGAACAGGCTCTGTGTGTCGACAAAAGGGGCGCTCGAAACAGGGGGCGCCGCTGGCGGCATTCGTGCTGCCTGGCAGAAGTCGTTGTCATCGTCAAAGGTGACCCACTGCTTTTTCCGGGTCTCCTCAGCGTTGATCTTCTCTAGGATGGGGCCTACAGAAAGCTCGGCGTTCTGACCGAACCCAGACATCGTTCTGTGAGGGAAGGGCGGAGCTCCCGGAATGGAGATGGGAGGCGTAAGCTGGCTTCCCGAGGTGACGGGCTTTCCAGTGAACGGGTTGGAGCTGACGGCCTGGATGTCAGACAGAAAAGGGTTTGGAGACACGCGTAGGGTTTCTGTTGATTTGCTGCGAGAGGGAATGGGGGGTAACTGCAGCATAGGGTTAGGGGCTTCCTTGCCATTCGCAGAGCTCTGTGATAAGGGAATTAAAAGGGAAAGCGAATCTGGGAAAGTGGACACACGAGGCACTGGCCTTTGAGAACAACTTCTGGTCAAGGACTGGGTCTTTGGCCAGGGACTGGAAAGCAGATCAGATGAAAGCAGATTGAAGGGGTCGGTCTTCCATTGTGCTTCTTGGATGCCATTCACTCCATTGGTCTGCAGAAGGACAGAACACAGAAATGAATTTAACATCACTAATAAAACAGATTCACCTATTGACAGTTATCAACTTTGCCATGCTAGCCAACTGTTTGAGACACAATAAGGTAGGATTAACATTCTCCAAAAGTTTTCATTCTTTCCAGCGGAAATGGTTGACAGCATAGAATGCATTTTTGATTGAAGAGCTTTCTGTTTAATAGTATATAATAGTATTTTCGCTATTCTGTTAAGCCTCATTGTAGCAAATGAGAAGTCTCTCTTGATTACTTCCAACCTGCTGGCTTTCTGGTGACTGCAATACTTATTACTAAAAGAGGCAGCTAGATAATAATGAATAAACCATCCTGTGTAATTATCATTATTGGCTCCTTGCCTATTGATCTTTAGATTCAAATTTAAACTTCTTCATATTTGCCCTTATGAATTTTTCTGAATTTGTGAATTATATTTTTTGTACTTTGTACGTCACTGCTCTCTGTACTTGTTTTAATTCCTTAAGAGGAACCTTAAGATCCTCAATGATCCTCAATCCTCAACACCAAACTTCAGAAATGATCATTCTGCTGCTAACAAAATTGATGACAAAGCAGGTTGGATTCATTTTCACATCTCCCCCTGTAGCTTACTTCATTCAAAGGAAAAGATCAGAAACCACAGACTATCCTCTATTTCTGTCTGAATAACTTCTGAAATGTATGGGAACACAAAGGTGACTAAAAAGAGAGTGCCCTACAATCCCAGCAGTGCCCCATCTCTAGAAGCTCTCTACCTGAACCTACTGTACATTAGTATTGGCAGTTTGGCAGCACCATCACCTTCAGAATGCCAGCCAGGTCAGCTTGCTGCTGAACTCAATGCTTTAGTCTTTAGGCTCTTATGGAGGTCCTAACTAGAATCCTCCCCTGTGCCTTAAATGTCATGCTTATAAAGCTGGTCACGCAGCACAATTCAGCAAGAAAACAGATCTGGAAAAAGCAGTAATCATTCTCAAACTTTCTTAGCTCCAGGATATTGCCACATATTCTGAATTATTTTGGCACAAATGAATGAATTTTGTTTTAATCTCAACTGTTACTAAGCCATTGCCATCTACTACTTATAGAGAACAGATTATCAGTTGAGTATCTGGTCTAACCTAAAGGCTACTGCAAACAGTACCATTTTATTAATAAATTCAACATAATTTGCTGTTAAAAGACTGTAAAACAAAGAACAAAAATAATATATCTTAATATATCTTATATATCGTAATATAAACAAGTTAAATCCATCAGGCAGAGTACAAAACATTGACAAAGCAATTATTGACTAATACATAAAAAGAGACATTAAAAAGGCAACCAGTGCCATTCGTTCTTATACTCACATATTGTGTTTTTAGCGCCCCTTATTATTTTTAAACATTGTCAATACATATTACTTTTTTCTTTATGTTGTGCACTAGAAAGAAGACTGTGTGTCTTATTTGCCTGGCAACAGAATATTTAAGTTATTGCACTGTGTGTCTATCACAGTATTCTTTTATATATTGAACATTTATTTAAACACAGGCTGCTAACAAATTTAGCTTACAGCCTCACCCCTGCACCATGCAGGGAACATTTGCCTGTATTCCCACCTGTCAGAGACAGTCAGTATTTCACACACCAAGAGCTCCACTATGCCTTGCAGGTGAGTTAGCATTGGAGAAGTGGCCTGCCTCTCACTGTGGTCACTATAAGCTGGCAGGTGCCTTGCAGGTCCCAAAACGTATGTTAGCTTATCTTGGCTTAGCTCTTGACCTTGGCAGCGCTCAGGTCAGCCAATTAATCAACTGATCAGTCAATTTAGTTTCATCTTGTGCTTTTCAATTCAGAACATTATAAAGGCACATTACATACATGTTACATTAAAATGTACTGTAAACACACAATTAGGATCAGTGTGCTGCTCTTGACCCCCGGGCAATGACACAGTCCAGGGGTGAACCAAACCAGCCACATGGGAACACGGAATAAAAACAGGGTAACACACAACAATCAATGAGATCCCCTGCCTTCATGTCTTTATATTTGAGTACCAGTTCTGCTTCACGACTAAGGCAAGCTCTTGTTTGTTCAAAACCAAGAAATCATTTCTTAAAGGCAACAGAAGTCTTTGAACAAAATAACACATTGATAGTTATGATGATTTCAGTAAAGCTCTCAGCAGTGAAATGATATGTTTGAGTTAGTTAAAAATAAAATCCACAGTTATAAAAGAAAAGATTACAGCAGTGCTGGGTGATAACCAGGCAACAATGGAAGAAGCCAAGTATCTGAAATGCCTTGAATCATGTAGGTGGATGGAAAATAAAAAAAGTAAAACAAAGCGAAATATGTAGGTCATGTCAATGTATGAAATCGAGTCATACATTGGTTTGCAACTAGAAAAGCTAACAGGGAGGTCACAATAAGGCTTAAAGAGTTAAATACCTGTCACCCTGAGGATTGCTCCTGCTTGTGAAAGAGAGAGATAGAAATCAGGTGAAGGAAATATATGAGAAGTAAGGATACAAAATTTAAGGGCTGAAGTTCTCAGGGGAAATCTGGGCCGACCTAGAAGAGTGTATATTCCTACCAAAGGAGAACTTTAGATGTTTTAAGTCATAAGTGAAAGAAGTTAAAGTTCTTTTTTGCCATTTAAATTTATCAGGAAGTACCTATGTGGTTACAGGCAGCAATAGGAAAGGAGGCAGTTCCTATACCCTGTAAAGATGTGAACAGCATGCAAATAGCTTGAATGATAATTCACATCTAGGCTGTCTAGTGGCAGCAGAGAAAGTCTGTTAAATCTTGAAAAAATTCACCCTTCTCTGATACAGAAATGTCTATGATTACGATTGTTCACATTTTCTGAATACTGAGGAGCCTGGAAGCTAATTCCTTCTGTAGTACTGGACACGGTTTTAGAAGCAACAGGTTTTGAATGAAAGCAGAAAGAAAAGTTTACTTTCTGTCCTTTCAACACATCCCTGAATTGCTAATGTCTTTTTCCCCCCAGTTAAGACTTGTATGTCATATTCATACACTGTTGTCAAAATCTACGGCCACAGGGATAATGTATGTAAATAAACTGGAGAAATTCACGCTGTATATGACAACACAGGGTCACATTCACGGAGTACTGATTTCAATTATCTATTTCACTGTTCACTAGATTTACCAAAGGAAAAAATGTGTAAAAAAATAAGCACTTAAACTGCTTTTTAGTATCCAGGCAGACTCCTGCACATTTACAACTGTATTGGGAGTTTATATTGTAGACGGAGTTAACACCTAGCATGGCAGGAAGGCAGGGTTAAACGGATCCCCAGAGCCAGTCCGGGGCTCTATGCCGAGTGCGCTGACCTGTGCGGGAGGCACGGCCTCAGGCAGGGTGTGGGAGGACCTGCTGCGAGGTGGGGGCTGTGGGGGGGGGTCCAAGGCCTGAGGGGCAGGGTGAGACATCGTGGGAACCAGAGGCTCTTGCAGGGCTCTGACGGGAGGAGGAGCAGCAGGCTGAGGCTGTATGGGAGAGGCCATCTGTGGCTTCAGTGGTTCGGGAAGTAAAGATGGCCCTAGAAGACATAAAAAAGAAAATCAGAAATGCAGGGATTCAGTTTTTTTCCCCCAAAGAACACATACAATTATCACACAGTTCCTTTAAGCCTTCCCTTATGTGAAGTACACTTCATCTTATCTGGATCACTCTATTTCAGTTTGGATAAACTGCTGTGCCATCATACTTTCTGAAAGGATAGGAAACATCTGAAGGTATCGAGAACATTTTTCTCTGATTGTCTGATTTTACTCCCTTCCCCCCCCCCCATTTGGGGATCCTTCAGGATTCAGCTGCATGAGATCCTTGGATCAAACATCTACTAGCAACCAGATGAGTTAAGACTGCTGAAATGGATTCCTTTCACTTACATTTGACTTGTAAGTTTTTTTTAAACTTTAAATGACAATGAAATAACAGATGGTACTGATGAACTATTTTGTCATGTCCCATTCCAGGTGGTCAGCCTCCAAGCTTTTCCCCTTGCGTGGACAGGGACTCACCCAGGGAGAGCTCCGTTGGCTTGCCCTGGACCTCAGGAGTGGGTCTGGAAGCATGGGGTCTGGGTTGGGATGTGATGCTGATGACACCCGCACGGGGAGGCACGGTCTGCAGACACAAAGAGTAAGACACTCTCTGAAAGCGAGTTTCTACCAACTACCTAGTGGAAGAGGTGTTAGTGGGGCCAGCAGGGGGCACTCACACTGCGGTCTATGTGGGTCCTAATGCCCCAGTATAGTGACAGGGACACTATACCGTAAACAGGTGCCGTCCTTCGGATGAGATGTAAAACCGAGGTCCTGACTCTCTGTGGTCATTAAAAATCCCAGGGCGCTTCTCGAAAAGAGTAGGGGTATAACCCCGGCGTCCTGGCCACATTTCCCAATGGCCTTCACTAATCATGGTTTCCTAATAATCCCCATCTATGAATTGGCTTAATCACTCTGTTCTCCTCCCCACTAACAGCTAATGTGTGGTGAGCATACTGGTGCACTATGGCTGCCGTCACATCATCCAGGTGAGGCTGCACACTGGTGGTGGTGGAGGGGAGTCCCCATTACCTGTAAAGCGCTTTGAGTGGAGTGTCCAGAAAAGCGCTATATAAGTGAAAGCAATTATTATAATTATTATTAGTGAAAATACTGGCAGGAGAAATTGTTATTTACATATATTACATAAAGGAATGCACTCTTTTCTTCCTTATGAAAGACAACATCAGTAAATAAAGCTGTGGCTTTAAACCTTCACTTCAGAGGTTCTGACCAGAAGTGTCATTGATTGCTGCTGTTTAACTTCTGAAGAACATCTGTGTCTGCAGTTGAACTGGCATCACAGAAAAATAAGAAATGCCATACAAAAAAAACTAAAGTGGAGGATACAACCTATTAGGAAAAGCATTTTTTTGCTGTAAGTGGGGTTGGAGGACCAGTAGGTGGCAATGATCTCCTTGGACTAGGTTTCAAAAACTCCTGCTGCAGTATGGTGGCTGGAGACACAGTGCTGCAGGACATTTCACCCTTCAAAGAGATGTGAAACCTGTGCACACTGTAGGTCACATGGCACTGTTCTTAAGAGTAGGGGTGCTAACACCAGTGACCTGGTTAAATACTACTCCACGCAATCTATATTACTCCCATAATTCAAATAGTTCTGTAAATTCTCACTATTCCACCTCATTTATTGTGTAGTGGGACTGCTGCCACCTGATGGGTGTCATGTGTCACGCAGGTGGGTGACAGACTTTAGTCGCTGCTTTGATATCCTTTTGAGATGAAAAGTACAACACATAATGCAAAAATTACAAAATACATTCATTGTTCACTGCTTGAGGAAGTGGTTTCCTTTCGGTAACTTGATATACCACATCAACTGAAAAAGTATTTGTACTAGTTTAGGGGAGATACATACTGGTTTCGGTGGTCCACCAGTTCCCTGGCCGGCTTGAGTCTGAGGTCGAACTGCAAAGACAAAATTAGTTTTTATTTTTTACCAAAGCCATTACCCATCTCAGTACTACATTTACACGTCGAGAAGAATGAACACTTTCATTTCACGTCTCTTTAAAAAAAAATCTATTTATAGCAATATATACTAGAACTGAAAGTAGAACTGGTGCTCCTTAAACCAGATGCTTTTGTAGTCACAATATGTCCATGACTTCTATAGGTCCGTAACGCAATTGCTGAAGGAAAAATAAATACCTTTTTGGTAAAATAAGTCAAGGTGCATGAAGAAGGTTACTTGTGACTTTGTTAAATGACGGTCCACTTTAGGTAATGGAGAAGAGACAAGAGAGCACCCTCTCAATGCAATCCAATTTAGAAACATTTTTCCCACACAGCTAAAATGACACTGGAAGGAGTCCATATAAGGGTAACAAGAACATTCTTCTGAGGTATGCAACAGTGGGACAGGTTAAAAGAAAGTAATGTGTTTAGCTTGGACTACAGACAACTTTACAGGCTCTGTAGAATCTAATACACTAATGGCCCTTAAAGATGTGAAGATGCTTGGGTTACAGCCGTGTCTCTCAGTTCCTGGATTTAAAAATAAATAGGTGCTGGCGGGTATGGCATGGTGGTGCGGCGTTTAGCATTGGTGATTCGCAGTGCTGGGGCCCTGTGTTTTACTTCCCGAGTTGCTGTCTGTGTGGAGTTTGCATGTTCTCCCCCGGTGTGTGTGGCTTTGCTCTGAGTGCTCCGCTTTCCTCCTTCAGTAAGGAACACACACTGGTAGGTGAAATGGGTTCTGGCAACATCTGTGAATATGGTGTGAGTGTGTGTTAGATGTGTCTCACTGAGATGCGGCTGTGTGACCCCTGAGATGGTCTGGAAACCCATCCAGGGAGTATCCTGCTTTGCTCCCGTTGCTTGTTGGGATAGGCTCCAGCTCCCCCTTGACCCCGCATCAGATAAAGTTGTTGGATGGGTAAGTGCTGGGTGGGTGGATAGGTGCTGACTGGCCAAGAACGTAAGCTGCTTAGGAACTAAGAAGGATGGAGCTGGCAAACAGAGATATACTGTATAAGGATGTAAATGTGCTACAACAGCCACATTCTAACCATCCTGTGCTCTTGCAGTGGCAGCGCTACTGTACATTGTTGCACATTGGCGTCATCTCCCAAAAAGAAACTGAGTCCGTACAGGACAAACTTCATAAAAAATGGGGATTTGTCTCATCTAGTTTTCCATGTAATGCTCTAATTTCTCTCCATGAGGCTTTAAACAATGAACGTGAGAGCACAGATCTCGCCTGTGATCTTCAAGTTTGAGTGTGAGCAGGTAAGCTCTATTCCCTCCCTCTTACCTGACCCTACTCAAAAACAAAATGTTAAGCCAGGGATACTACTGTTACAGAACTGCTGGGGACAGTACTAAATTAATTAGCAGTGATGCTCTTGCAACTGTGTTACTCTTCCAGAACAGTACCCAGTACGTGCTATCTATTTTGAGTCTATAATGTGCAAAGAAGATCCATGTAAGAACAACTGTGCTTTGGAAAAACACCTGCTTAGTAACAATTACATTATAGTATCATATATTTAACTTGGCACATTAGTGAGAAACGGCTGATGAAACGAACTGAACTTTCACTGTAATGTTATACCTTTTTAGATGATTACATTAGGCCATTTGAATGAAAAGAAATGGTATTCAAATATATTTTCTGAGTTACTACATGCAAAAATTAATTTTCAATTACTAACTGAATTATTTTTGTTATTTCAAAGGTACTTTCCATAATATTCCACATGAAGGTGGTGTTTTTCTTTTATTATATTACATCTTCTTAATCTTAACTGAAAATAATACAAGTACTGTACAGTATGTCCTCACTGGCATTTCTTCAAGCTTTACAAAAAGTGCTTTAAATAGCAGGCACTTGAAGTCTATGCTGCACTAAACTAGAACTATCACTATATTTCAGTGATAACATGGTAGTATTACTCAGCTGTGTTGTTCTCCTAAGTACTAAGCTTCACTACTAATTTTTCAGGAAAACAAATGCACACACACCCCACACCACCCAGCATGACTTACCTCCTAAATCCTTTCTAACTAATCCTGGGCTTTTTTGTCCTTTGCAGCATGAAAGAGGAATAAGAAAATATTAAGTTCACTTTGCTTTGTCTGAAAGATCCAGGTACCAGAAAAATGCTTGCAGTTATTTTTGGGAAATATGATGTATAACTCTGCCAACAAGGTGTATGCATGCGTCTGTGCAACAGTTTACTGTATTGTTACACCTCAATAATCCATAATCAATCATTTTCTGATTCTTACATATAGAAAATAATTTGACAGGAAATGGCAATCAAATTCTTTTGAGCAGTATAACTGACGTGGTCACATAAACATAAGCTCCACAGATTGTGCAGAGCAGATAAAGAAATGAAAGGACTCCTTCCTAAATTCTTTAAATCTTACAAATTGTTACTCTTAGGTAAAATATTACATAGATTACTTAAGCAATGAGTAGTTTAGAAACAGTAGCACTATGATGTGGAACATACAGTACTTAAATGCATTGTTTATATTGAATTTTATTCTTATTTCTTTTCTGCTGGTGAGACTTCCTGTTACTGTATGTACGGATTCTGTATGACTGCTGTTTCTACTTCCTGTTTTATATTATTCAGACAAAAACAGCTATCAAAGCCGTTTCCAAAGCTGAATGATGGGAATGTGATCAGGAGGGATTTCAGTGCCGCACAATTAACAGAATGTTCATCGAAGCCACACTTCTCAGCACCTATTTTTCAAAAGTCTTCTTAGGTGGACACGCTTTTTAGCACTGGCCTATTCAGAGAACCTGTCCTCACACCTATTACAGCATATTAAAGAAACAGAAGAATAGCAGCACAATCAGAAAAGTTAAAAAATACACGTTCTTTTGACACTACATAGAAAACAAATATTGTTGTCTTGCTTTCTTGTATGTTTTTACATTCATGTCTGTGCAAACCAACGCAGAAATAGTTTCTTCTCCCTTCACATGCCACTGTTCCTGCCATTTGCTATTTAATTTCAAATTGAAATGTATTTGAAAGCTTTCAGGGTTTTTGTGCTTAGTCAATGGTAATTGTAGCAGTAAACCAACAGTAAATACGAGTCTTACTGTTAAGTTGTAAATGTATTACTGTATGTTCAATTTTTAAAGATTAGGCAACAACCTATGTATAGTAAGTGTATCTGCAGTTTTATATGAATAATAAAATACACTTCTAAAGCGTGTTTCTGCTTTTCACAAAACTGGTGAAAATGAGGTGTTTAACCCAGGAATGCTCAATGACAGGGCACTGTACTTCATGTATACAAAAGACATTACGTGTGCTTCTTCAAACTTATTCATTTGCAAAAGTAGAGTGTGACGATATTCTTCTGTTGTTAATGACAATGGTACTCTGTATGGGACAAAGTTATTGTATATATATTGATGGAAATAAGAAACGCAACATTTTCTATCAGTGACAGGACAGTGAGGCTCCATGCTGCTGGCCTTAGAGCAAGGCGACCTGTCAGAGGCCCTCTGCTCACACCTCCTAGACGTCACACCTGACTGGCTTGGGCTAGAAAGGGGCTGCGATGGACTCGTCAGCAGTGGCATCAGGTCCTCTTCACGGATGAGTCACTCTTCAGCCTGCTCCACGCAGACGCAAGGGCCAGAGTGTGGAGGAGGTGTTGCGTTTGTTTTTTCCATCAGTATATATTGCAATATATGAATGTTTTAGGCAATATTGTTTACAACGCAATTATCGCTTTTAGATGCAAAGTTATCTCAATTAAAATAAATATGTTTTTCTAATAGGCTTTCATATGGTTATATATTATAAATATATAAAACCTTCAGATACACAAAATCTGAAGCAGGGGTTCTCATTCCCTTTATCAAGGGTTAGAAATGTTCCCTCTTCACATATAAAAATACAAAATAATATATAAATGTTTCTCACAATACTCAGTAGTCACTAGAATACAGCCACAAAGTCACACTGTTGATAAGAATCCTTTGAGATCTTCCATGAAACAGCTAGGAAAGAATCTTTTGTGTTGATCCAATTAAGAAAGGCAGCACTCTAATTATATGGAATGGTACATGTAATAGTACACAGTAACAATGCTGTAATCTATTGGTTACAAAGGGATGAATAATCCATCAAAACTATGTGATGAGTCTGAGTCACATCCACTCGTTGCTTTGCTTCCATCCAGAGCAGCACACAGATCATCTGCTTCCCGGCCACTTGCAGGTTTCATTCAGCAAAGTGGGGTGACCCAGCACTTACAACACTAGGCAGTACATGAGCACACCAAGCATGATGGTCAAAAACCATTTACTAGCGGACAACAAACCAAAAGTATAGCACTTTGAGATGATGTACCATGAAAGATGCAATAGAAAATAAAGGTTGATATCATTTGATTATGGAAACAAAAGCTAATTAAAGAAGAAATCTGTCATTTTAAACAGAATTGGTTATGTAAAACTCAAACCAGCACTATGAAAACAGAAAGTTTACAGGCAAGCCCAAAACATGGTTTTCGTCTGCACTGCAATAGCAGAGAACAGCACAAAATGGTGACAGGGTTAAAAACATTACCTTCCAGGTCTCTCCTAGCTACCGCTGGGCTTGGTGGAGCTCCAAGGCCTTTGGGCAAGAGCAAACAGGGGGCATTGTTTTGCATATAAAACACAAGACAAAGCCGTAAAGCACAAACCAGAAAGAAACAAAACTGCCATTGTATTATTTTAAAGAAAAATTTAATCTAAATCTAAAAGAGGAAGTAAATCTTTGCAGGGAAAAAAGAAAAACCTAGCTGCTCTCTCTACTGTCTTGCTGCTAAGAACAAGTCTTTCACATCAGCTTTAACTAGGAGGAGCAGGAAACCCAACACTGGCAATCAATTTTATGGAGGCAGTATCAGATACATTAGGAGGTTTGAATGTTAAAGACTTCAAGGACATAAACCACAAATCCGTTTAGACACCTGCGTTCAAAGACAAAATGGACTGTTGCATGAGAGGAGCAGACAAAACTTAGTGACTGAATCCAATTTTGAATTAGATGTTCACTTGCTATCAGTCACAATGCAAGGACAGATTTCCTCATTTGTTTCTTAATTCTGGAAGCAGGGGAACTACAATTGAATAACGCTACATCCCTACTACTTCCCATTGGAGCTTTGTAGGAAATTATTAAACATCTAAGAGCTTGAGAGCTTAAATCAGGCCACACTGTCTGCCATCCCAAGTTTAAGCAGCTGTCTACACCTGAAATAAAATCTACCTAAATTGATGTACAGTATTAGAATATGTAGACAAGGATCATGCTTTTGATGTTTGCAACTTTTTAATCAAAATTCACTTACAGATTTCAGTTTCTCCATATCTCCATTTGGACGTTTTGTCATCTGCTATGCTCATTCACACGTTTCTTTCTTTATTCTCCATTGGTTTATACTCCCTCACCCTTTTCCTTTAATCCTCACACTTAAAAAAGACTAAAAAACACAAGTGTATTCGCTCTTCCTACTTTACAGCATGCAATTAACTTCCTGGACACGTGGTGCTGTATTCAGGCTACACCTGAATCCCGTGTTCGGGATTGACTGGTCTCAACCTAGGCTGTTCTTAAAGAATTCTACATTTTTAGCTTTGGTAGAGATGATAAATATTTATTGTATTTAAATCCACCCATGGGTGGCACTATGAGATTGTGTGTGGTTGGATATGTGAGTCTGCCCTGTGATGGACTGGTGTCCCATCCAGGGTGTACCCTGCCTAGTGCCCTTTGCTTCCTGGGATAGGCTCCAAGTCCTCCATGAGCCTGAATTTGATGAAATTCGAAGAAAATGGATGGATAGATGGACATCCATCAATCCTCCACCACCACTTCATCCTACAGAGAGTCACGGTGCTATGAAGCCTAACCAGGCAGACACAGAAGATGGTAAGAGATAGAAGCACCAGAGAAAAACTAATTAATACTGTATGTGGAGACCAAGCAGGACCAGGCAGAAATGTTAATTACAAGGCTCTAAAGCTACCCTAATTTCTATATTCTAGCCCACTGTTAAAATACATCCCAGTTCCTTAGCAAGAGACCTTACTGTGATTTAGCACTCCAGTGGGAAGGTAGCAAGAAAATACAAAGAATGGGATGAAGCAACTATTGAAAACAACAAGCTACAACACTACACAAACACTTCTTACACTACAGGGAATATTCATTCTTAAAATATTACCTCCAAATTCTTTTTTACATGGTGTTGGACTTCTGCCTCCTTTTAAATTAAAATAAAATCAAGAGAACGAACAGGCACAAGTTAAAAGTGGTTCATGAATGCTTTTCAGACTTTGCTGCCTTCAGCCTCAGACTTACAGCCTTAATGAGTGAGGAGTAAATCACAAGACTATTACTAGAAAGACCACCACAAGACTGAAGGATCATAATTTCTGATCTCCTGACATGAGCCACTGGCCATTCCACCGCCACACACTCAAACGTTACAGACCTCACCTCAATGGGAACAATTTACAATGAGTTGTTTAAACATACTAATAAATGATTCTTGCTACTAACTTTACTTCACAAGACACACAATTCATGCCTCTGCATTTATTCTGCAACTACTTTCTGGTTGAACGTGCATCTTTGGTGACTTAATATTAAATACTAAGGCCAGAAAGGAAGTAAAACCGTAAGTTTAGTAAGTGGTCTAGCTCTAAAAAAACTAAATATCTTGACCGCATGGGTAAAATTAAACCTATGTAAGCACTTTCAGTTCAGACCCTATTGCTGATTAACACATCCTCTCTCTATAGACTGAATGGATTTTGATCTGTAATAGTTCCTACAGATAAGCTAAAGAAATTTGTTTAAATGTATGTACACTGAACAGTGAGACTGTAGTGAATCATTAACTGCTGAAACATTCCCTAAATTATTCAGCAAAACCAAATGTATTAGTTTTATTTCAAAAGTAACAAAGTTTCAAAATGGAATTGTACTTACTAACAAAAGTGACATACAGAGGCATGTTCAGTAAAGAGACATTCATGGTAAAATTGTCCACCAGAATCACAGTACAGGGGCTCATATTAGATTAGTAATATTTCAAATTTTGTTAAAATGATAAATATTTGAAGTATCATATACAAATAAAGCTAGCCAAGAACGTGTGTGAACCCTACGGCATTTGTTAAAGAACCGTTTTATGTTAGTTTTATCCTGACAGGGCACCAAAGCCACACGTGTGAAAACAACGGAAAACTAAAATCCCACTGGGTTGAAAGTTTCTTTTCCTTCATGCTTCGTCTTCAAGGTCCCATCTTACAGTACATCTGCACCTTATTTACTCAGCAGTTAGAATAGAGATCTACTGTGCCTACTGTATTCCTGGATTAACATCCACCAACATCTAGACAAGGGGCTAATGTTGAAAATAGATCTTCTTGTACTGGCAATCAAAGAGCAAGCATTGTTTAGCCAGGCTTATATAAGATGTTTTTTGCTACTTTGTGTTTTTAACACCCTGTTGCAGGTGTACTGCCACTGGCAGAATGCATATTAACAGCTATTCTGTCGGCATTACAAATGCAGATTTTTTATCAACTAAGTAGTGGTTTTAGACTGCATTTCACAAAGGATCACTGGAAATAACTTTTTCACTCCTATTTCAGGTGTATTCAACACAAAATATTATAGATATCTAAAAATATATAATATACAATATAAAATAATTTACCATACACATACAGTGGCTATGGTAACAACCTTTATACCCTGAATAGAAATTCATTAGATCTGTTGGAAATGTGTCAGAACAGGTGAAAGTCCTGCACTGTATAATTTAATAATAAATATAATTATCCAAAAAGGAAATTAATGTAGGACAGGAGTAAAAAAAAGGAACTAAATTATACAGGAGAATGGTGTTCTAATTTTTTTACTAACAGATGATTAGTGTGTTATACTGCTCTACTCTCTTAGTATGCTGAACATTGCTTTTCTAAACACAGAAATTCCACAAAGGGAATTTCAAAACTCACAAGGAATACACAAAAAAGATTGAACTTATTACATACCACAACAGTGAAGATGTTAGCATTTGTTCAATGCCCTTTCAACAACAGAAGCACGACTATGTAAAACGTGACAGGTTACCGGCGTGATCTTATGACAGGAATATTCTTTAAGTTATATTCAATTTGCAAACAAAAATACAGCTGGACTAAATTTCCAGTTTTTCTGTTCAAGAAACAGCTTGTACAACAAGTGGTAAAGTCGTAGTATCTTGTTATGCCATTTTTTAAGGAATGCTCAAAAATATTTGAGCTTTTCAAATAAAGCACAAGGGCAAAGCACAAGGGAAGCTTTCACAATGAATCACCGGATCAAGGAAATCCAGTGAACGCAGTGCGGTTCGGAAACAAACCCACCTCACCGTGGGCACCATGTCAACCGCTTACCTGACGGTGGTGGGGGCCTCTGGGGAGGTGCAGGCCTGGCAGGGGGGGCGTTAGGGCGCGGGGGAGGGGGGCGCTTCGGCTCCAGCCCCTGGGGTGGCTCACGCGGCGCACTGATGGGCTGGAAATCCACTGGGGAGCCTGGGGAGCACAGATTAGATTTTCAATACGGAAGACAGAAGAAACATTGTAACATTTTGTATTACTTTTTTTCTTTCATTTATTATGGGATCGTATCACTTTTGTACAGATTTATTTGTTTGTACGCTCATTGTACTGAGAAACATCTCATGGCAACCGGCAATGAAGTTGGTTGACTAACGTGTGACAGACTTTTATCACCTTCCCCGGCCAGATACAGTGGATACAAAAAGTCTACACATCCTTATTGAAATTGCAGGTTTTTGTGATGTGAAGCCAGAAATCAGGATAAATCATGTCAGACATTTTTCCATCTTTAATGTGACCTTCCAGCCAACAAAATTCAAGAGAAAAACAAATAGATAATTATAGGAAAAATAACTAAAATTAAAAAACCTACAACACCCTGGTTGCACACCCTTTTAGAATGGGAGCTGTAGCTGTGTTCAGAGTTAACCAATCACATTCAAAATCACGTTCAAAGGAAGCAGCATATACCTGCCATCAATGAAAGTCATGTTGATTAATCCCAAATAAAAATCAGCTGTTCCTGTATGATTTCCTTGAAATCTGACTGCTCAAGCAGTCCCAACCTTCTATCTCACGCGCATGTCCTAATATTTTGGCCAGCGAGTGAGTTTTGTTAGCACGCTCAACGCGCCTGGATTTCCAGGGCCGTACCTTGTGGAGGTCCCGCAGTTCGGGGGGGCGCCCGGCTGGGCCTGCAGGGGGGGGCGGGCTCAGGCAGAGTGGGGGAGGGGCAGGGGCTGGTTCGTGGCGAGGAACCGGGAGACACTGCAGGACCTGTCCCCATACTGGGCTGGAGATGCTGGGGCAGAATCTCCTCCACTTCCACACAGTAGTCGTCCACCTCGCCTGCGACCAGAACAGCGCTTTAAAACACAGCTGAGACTCCGACCGGCAGCGATGCAGTTTACATCAGTTATTCATTCAGAATCAAAAAGGAGGGGGTTGTGACAAAGGAACCACATAAAGTGAAAATATCTCTTGTGCTAAGAATACTAGATGCAACTAAAATGGGAAATAAAAAAGGTGACTTGAATTTACTGTGAAAACTTTATTAAACTATACACAGGATTGCATTTTAGCTTGCCTTACACAGAAACACAGTATGATCTGCCCCATTATTATGTGAGTCAGTGTTGGTGCAGATGTCAAATTATGTCATCTAGGTCTGAGGATGGCCTTTTAGCCTAACTGTTCAATAAAATCTGTGTTTACAAAGTTATCATCAGATTAAATAAAAACTATGAACCTCTCCACCACCAATTCATAGTGTGTCACTTGGTAGTGTCTCTTTACTCTTTCATCTGCCCAGGAAAGGCACCAAGCACCCGCAGCAACATTTGCAATCAGCAGGTGGGTTGGAATTTTGAACCCAGCCCTTAATTCACCTTCCATGTCGTAGTCTGCAGCCACCTCTGCGTCTTCCCCTAGCAGGGTGGAGCTGGCCGAGGCTGGGATCCCTCCAGTGATTCTCTCCAGGCTCATCTCCTCCTCCAGACTCTTAATCCAATCTGGGCTTTTCAGACTGATATCAATGGTCCTCTCGAGTATCTGGAGAAAACCACATGCTCTGAGCTTTTCTCCCTGCAAAATGCTCCCAAGCTTCCCCATATTACCCCAGCCCTGACTGCTGTGCTACAGTTCTGAATTAACATGCATGAATGTGTTTATTCTCCATGCTACCAGTTTGTCCAAGTACAGGGGGTTGATCTCGGCTAATTCAGTTGTCTTAAAATTTCACAGCAAGAGAACTTAAATTTGGGAATATTTGGAATAAAATAAAAAACAAAATCAGACCAAGACAGGAGAGCATGGGGCAGTGATGCATCTGGCTCAAGAGCCTCAGCATACACCATGAGAAAAGACCATAGCTGAATATGAAATATACTGTGAGCACAAACACAGTAGAAGAACTGCGTCAATGTAATTCTGAAACAGTGCTTGTTCATAGAAAACAGCATTTCCAGAATTAAGACAATAGCAAAAAACATAACATGCAGTTGTCCTGATTCCATTACAATAAAGGCCCCCAAATAAAGACTGTCCTCATTATTACAGTTTGTGGTTTATTGACGTCACTGGAAATCATGCTCCCACGCCTCCTTCGCCAGGCTGAAGCCAAAAGAAAAGGAGCCTATTACTTACTTTGGTGCCGCTGAAACGCAGAGCAGCCAGCGCAGAGTAACCTTCCAAAAACGTCACCCACATTTTCTGATCCACAAACCTGCACATGCAAGTAAAGTATACAGATGTGTGCAGGGACAGGCATTTTCATGCAAAGACTGGAGAAAATAATTGCATTATATAAACAGTTATTTTAATAAGCAATGACGGTTTGACTGGAAAGTCATTGTTTTATATGTGTAAGTCGATTATAAAAGGACAAAAAGGCATGAGCAGACGTTAGGACAAAGTGCATCCAGCTCCAGGAAAAGAGGCATTTCTTTACACAAAAAGTGGTGGGTGTGTGGAACAGCTGCCAAGACAAGTTCTTGAAGCTGAATTCTTGGGAATCTTGTAGGAATGGCTGATTGAGATTATTAGAACAAACTAGCACAATTTACTGAATGGCCTCCACTTGCATGTAACCTTTGTTATAATGTTCCATTATACAAAAAGAGAATTCTAGTCATATATTGTTGAATATATTCCCATATAGTATATCTTTTGTATGTAATTTATAATATATCTCATTTATAATTAATATCTTTTTTTCTACATAAAGTGATCGATTAAGGTGAAACAAAGTTTCCTACCTAATAAGAATGACTTCTCCGCATGCAGCAAACTGCTGCAGCAAGTGGTCAATGAGATTGTCATCGAAGTAGTCGTCTTCAGGAGTGGAGCTGCTCAAGGAGACCAGCACGGTGCCATCCGGAGGCCCCTGCTCTGCAATAACCTCTTTATAGATTTGGTGACGAGCCTCCGGGTCCACCTCCAGCACATCCACATCAAGGACAGCAACTACTGGCCTAGGCACAGACAAAACTCAGCTCAGGCAAACTGTGCAACACCAATGCAAAAAAGCCCACTTTACTCAGATTTAGCATGAAAAATAAAATAAAGAGACTTAAACCAATATCTCACTGATGACACCAAGCAGTTTTAACAGAAACACAATAATCCTGTATGTTAATTCAAAATGCATCACCAGAAATTTACTTACTACACTTCTCCTGCCATAATATCAGAAGGCCACCAGTAATAAGAATAATCTGTCTCGGTGGTGGGCACAGCAAAGTTTCCTCAGGAATACTCTGAGGAAGAATTATTGCCTTCCCTGGCAGCAAGAGTTGCCAAACCTTAACCCAATAAAAGGAACAACTGCAGTGTCCCACACACTATTAACCTCATCACAGCTATAAACAACAGTGGTCCAGTGAGAAGATGATTTTGGGCTAGAAGACAAATCTATAAATACAGCATGTAGATGTTCATCACAGACAGCTGTTTTTTAGACAATATAGGAATTATGTGGTCCATTTTGGGTCACAGAGTGAAACGTTCCTGTCGATTAATTTGTGCAGGGACCTACAAGTCTGTGCCATTTGAGAGCTGAGAGCACAGAGATTTTCATTACCTGTGATCTGATGTCTTTAATTCTGCTCTGCCGTAATGCAGAAGGGTACCAGGAGTCCATGTGTACTTGAACTTGTCTTCTTCATTCACACATGCGTTCACCAGACTAATGTCCTCGGCTTTAAGATACAAAAACACAGCATTGGCACAAAAAAAGGAATTCTGTGAAATTTCAACAAATGTGGAAGTAAGTGCAAAAAACACTGCTTATAAGACTGACTGCAGTGCAGCAGTGATTTTGGCTGATATGTGAGTGAAAAAAACATCTTAATCCTAACTGCAAACAGATGACCCAGGTAACCAATTTAACTGACAGGAAGGAAGGAAACACAGCTAATTAATAATTAATACTGACCTATAAGAGCTACATTAAACCCATCTGGGAAAATCAATTTACATAGGTTAAAAAACAAACAGGGTTACATAAGTTAAATATTAAAGACGTTATATTTTACATTATATAAATATAAACTACAAGGGGACCTGATATGCAGTGAAACACAAACCAGAGGACAGAAGGGATAACTACATGCAAGTGCATTTAAATCCAAGAACAGGAGGCACTTCTTTATCCAAAGGGTTGTGGGTATCTGAAACAAGATACCCAGACGTGATTGAAGCCGATACTTTGACTTTCTTCAAGAACTGGCTGGATAAGATCAATGAACTGCTAACTACTCAACAGGCCAGATGGTCCCATCTTGTTTGTTAACCTTTCTTTTTTCCTTATATATTGAGAACTACACAAGGAAAAAAAAATATCTGCCTGGATGAAAATAATTAAAATAAGCAGTAAAGGCTTGAGACAAGGTTTAAATGAACCTCTTTGCTAAGACATTAATTCTCTTAAACCCGGATCGCTGTGGCGGTGCTTTGGCTGCTACCTGAGTGGGCTGTGAGAATTAAGCCCTGTCACACGGCAGTCGGGGCAGAACTCCAGCCCAGTGAACAGAATCTGTTCAATTCACTACTCAGGGCACCATGAGGTGTCTAAATTTTGGCTGCTGATCTCAACGCACTTCACGTTAGCAAAGAACAAAATGCTCAAGAATTTTTTTTTAAATTTTTCATTTCATTTATCATTTTCATTTTTAAATTAACATCCAGGTTTCTTTATCATGGGATATCTGGATGCTTGCCGGTATGCACAAACAGTAATGTTATTGTACAAAATAATGGACATACGCTTCTTACAGCAAATTATTCTTTTTAGTGGTCTGTTTAAAGACACCAAAACACTCCGGTCCACTTTTAATATTAGAATATTGAGCCTTTACATCTACACATTGCTTCTTTCAAAATTGTTCTTTCCCCTAAGGAACCTTAGTGCCTTTTACAAATACAGTCCTTAACACTGCAGTACACAATGATCCCCCAAAGTGAGAGCCTGTCTGTTATTAATGATAGTTGTGTTTGTGCAAACTTGACATTTAACAAACAAGCAGCACAGAAGCTCCATGTGCCCAGCAGGATGCAGAGATCTGTGGGCCTGTGAAGAGAAGGAGGAGACCAAACCTGGAAACAGCAAAGTGTAAAAAAAAGCAGTTTTCGTTTTAGAAGTGTGGCTTACTCATGATGGAATAGAATACAGCTTTCTGTTTAGAATCTGCTCAATTTAGGTACGAATCCAGGATGCTGCAGGTTTGTATCTGTTTGACACATTTACTCTGTTTTTAATCTTGCAAGTCTAGTATACTGAAGTTTATGTTGCTGTATACTGTACATCACCAACCTGAAATGGCCTTTTGATTTGCAATGTATAGATATATACTGTATGATAGTGCTTTTAAACTGTGAACAGGAGGGATGTCTTTGCTCAAAGAGTTGTGGGAGTACGGAACAAACTATGTTGTTATTAATGGCCTCCTTTGTCTGCTACCTTTAAGTTCTTACAAATATGTTTTAGAGATGCAGCAAATGAGAATGTGCTGCCATGTAGCACGATGTTGCTGCTGTTGCTGCAAGGGCCATCATTCCATCCATCCCTTTTCTAATCAATTCTTTTAGTTCAGGGTCACACATACTCGTGCTAGGGCCAATTTCTCTCAGAAGCCAATTAATCTACGAGTATGACTTTGAACTGTGGGAGGAAACCAGAGCAGCTGGAGTAAACTCATGCAAACATGAGAGAACATACAAAAGCAGATGGCACCCTGGGAATTGAACCCAGGGCCACAGCACTGCGAGACAGCAGTGCTTACCACTGTGCCATCTACTACAAGTGCCTTTTCACATTTTGCAATATAAGGGTTCAGCATAGCCACAGGCCGTGACACACAGTGTTTTAGATTTGCAATACAGCCTTCAAACTCAAGTCCATCCTCTCACCAGACTTGTCAAAAGTCCACTTCCTTCTTTTCCAGAGCACGCGGTCTGTCCAAGCTGGAGTCCGGCATTTCTCACTTGTGTCATAGTCGTCTGAAAACAAGTCATATTTGTAGGTGGGAGGGAAATCGATTTTTCCTTCCAAAAACCCTCTGAAAACCTGGGATGAAAGAAAAGTCAAATATTTTGACAAGATTATACATATACCAAATACAGCTAACAAACCTAACCCTCACCAAGAAACCAGGTCAGGGTTCATT
The DNA here is from genome assembly GCF_040954835.1 of Lepisosteus oculatus. Taxonomy (NCBI): domain Eukaryota; kingdom Metazoa; phylum Chordata; class Actinopteri; order Semionotiformes; family Lepisosteidae; genus Lepisosteus; species Lepisosteus oculatus. Next base: position 19,956,622 of record NC_090700.1, read on the forward strand.
TTAATGTCATACATTTGTACAGAACTAGATTTATTTGGGTTTTTTTGGAGATTCTTGTTACTTTTTATTAGATTGTTTTTTACAACTTTTAAATCTTTTTTAAAGATTGTTTTCTTTCTAGCATTATAGAAACAAAAGAGTGAGAAATGTGTCTTTATGTTAAGTGCAGCCAGCCAATGTTAAGGGTGCAATTATTGTATTCTAGAAACTTTGAACAACTAATGAATAATTTCAAAATAAGATCCTCAGAGATGGGTCTATGGATGTGAGAAAACTATGGTCTACAGTGTCAGGGAGACAATGTGGATCAACAGGACAGGAAGGTCCTGACTGGATTCAGGACTGTGTGCCAGTGCAGCTCTGAGATTCTTTAACAGCATCAAAATGATCCTTAAAGTTTGCACATGCCTTGAGGCTTACTATCTCATTTGTTTATAGAAGCTGATACTCATTAGGATTCATATATTTCACATCTTAATTCACAACAGATATTTAGGTTCTTTTTCGATGTGATGTTAGAGGGCTTAGTTCTTTTCAAAACACAAGATTAAAAACACCTTCACACAGTTATGGGAAAACTCTTACAGTCGCCCAATAATGTTCTCCCACACACAGTGATTCTACAGGCCTTTATTCTAACTTGGTTTGCTTTTTCTCCCTGTGTCACTAATCTCCTGTTCATAACCATCACTCATTCTCTTCTAGCTGGCTTGTATCCAGCACACATGTACACAACAGCTCCCAGTTCTCCAGGGCAGCCTGTGTTCCTGTTCTAAAGACAGAGCGTGTCATGTGGAGAGAAAGAAGCGCACTGCAAACAAATACAGTGAGAGGGGTACCTGCCCAGTGTTCTTCTGGTTGATCAGCTGGTCTCCAGTTGTGAGAGCGTCCCAGTTCCGCTGGCGAATCAGCTCCTTCACGTCCTCATTGGGAAGGTCGATGCGATAGTTGAAGTCCCCACACCAGAAGACATAATCATGAGAGAAAAGCAGTCTTCCCTGGAAGCACAGAAACACGGGAGCATAGAAAAGACAATATGAAATGGTGTGTATTGGGGCTACTCCAACAAGCAGCTGTAAGGTTGTAAGGTTTATAACTCTTGTATTTTCGAGAATATTTCTAAGTGCACATCCTACCGAGGACATCTTATTTTTCCTCTTTGAAGCTGTGCACTGCAAGCTGTGTGCTTACTATGTAAGTTGTCAATGGCCAAGAATATCAGTTTCAATCACTAATAAGGTTTATTACAGACACAGGTAACCTCTTCACTGTTATTAATCTCTTGTCTACAGCAACAATATGGGAATTTTAACCTTTACTGGAAAGCATTACCATTGGGAAGCTAAGCTTCCGTGCGATTTCGTTGTAATCGTCGTTCCTCTCCTTGACCTGGGACTGCCCGGCAGCAAAGTGCGAGCAGACGAAGCAGATGCTGGTGGTGTGGAAGAGCATTCGGATCGCCACCGCGCCTTTGTTCCCTGTGGCTCCCCCCATGCCCGTTTTCACCGTATCCACGGCAACGTCCCTGAAAACGACACGTTTTGAAAACCCTAGCTCCTTTAAGGATGTTACCTCCCTCGTTGCAGAACTCTTATTTCCACTGTTGCTCAAGTGATTAATTTAATTTGGATTTCCCTTAAGAGCTACACACTTCTAATTGGACTGCAACTGCCACTGTAAGTTTCACAGGGCAATTAAGAAACATGGCGGTACATCACATAAAACCAGAGATCGCTCGCTTGAGACATGGTCAGAGCCATGTCATTAAACAGCTGTGCCTGGGATACCTCCAGCAACAGAGCCCAACTGGCCAAATCCTGCTAAGGTCAGGAGTCAGCAGCTGGATATTCAACAACGTAAAGGGAAACGCATTCTTACCGGATATATGGGGCATGCTGGGGTCTGATGAAGACAAAGAGACAGACTCCCACAAGCTGTTCTGAGGCCAGCAGCACATACTTATTATCTCTGGAAATATTCTTCTGGAGCTCAGCTGCCCATAGTTTCTGATTGGTAGTGCTGAAAGAAAGCATTCATTCATTAAAAAAAACTGACACCAATCACATTAGACAAAACAATGAAATTAGAAAGTTTTAATAGGTTTTGGTTTAAAGCAGACACAACAGCCACAGCGGCAGAGTCTGTTACAGGCTAAAGGCACAACCACAAGTAAAAGAACACAGCTGGACACCATGTATTGACAGCCACCCAGCAGCAACAACGTTCTCAAGCTTATCATTCCTGCTACAGGATAATGTCCACAATCACATTGCTCACGGAGTCTGATAGAGTCTGGCATGTTACTTTCTTCCACGGCCAGCAATAAGATCCATGTGGGCTGCCTGGTGAACTCACCACACACGTCTCAACTCGCACGGGGAACACACCAATGTTTGGAATAACATTCCACAAGTGTGAGATAGTATTAGTGAGGCACAAGTGCCTTGCAATTACCACGATAATGGCAGCAAAACAAGATTCTGACTTTCTGACTTTTATTTTCACCTTCTATCTGATGTATGGGAAAACAAATGTAGAACTTGAAGATCTGGATGACTGAAGTACAAGTTATTTTAGAAAAGTAACATACATTGTTATGTACTGTACATGTTATACCACACCACTGTCATTCCATTCAGTTTCCTTTTTGAGGCAGTACAACTTAGCAGTTGTGTAGCAGATTATTATTGTCTGATAACATCAACATGGTTTTACAAGGAAAAATGGCATTACCTTGCACTGACAATATTTCCAGCATTCAGTTCCACCATTTCTTCAAATCCAATGGCAAATATGTCAATAGGGTTTCTTCTGCTGTCTGAAGGATGTATAAATATTCATATAAAACAACCTGATGAGCTTTGAAATAAAACCTATTGCTGAACTGTACTGTACTTTTGATCCTGGACCTCCACAGTGCCATCTGGTTTTCATTCAGTTCTTTCATTAGATGATGTTTACATGCCTTCCAGATCACCATTTGAAGGGCCGAAATCAACATTTCATTACAGGGATTTTAAATGATTAATGAACCTAACATGCATCAGTCTTTTCGGAAGCATGTACTTGTTCTTCCTGAATAAGCAAATGTAACCCTGTGACCTCGAGATCAGACGCAACCAATCTAATTAAAAAATTGTTTAATTCAAAAAAGACATTACAAGAACAGAATACTGTTTTCTAGTCATAACTAGATGAAGCATAATAAAGTCTTTTTGCTTTCCTTCTCTAATGGGCGCTCAATGGCTGAAAGGAGGGTCACATCAAGGTCATGTTCTAAAACACAAGTTTATCTCCAAAATGACAGATACATATTTATATCAATAAACAACTGCAAAAAGTCCTTCCAGGATGCATAGTTTTGAGAAGCAACCAATCATGAATTTTGATAATTTACAGAAATGTATTTAATCATATTTTGCTAGGTTTATATAAGCTCTTTTTTCACAGCTGCTAATTAAGCAACAGATGCATTGCTACTAAGCTTTGACAGTACTCCATTTGTGAAGGTCATATTAATAATTAATGCAAAATACTATACACTGTTGCTTAACTTAATTATGAACAATATTGGAGATAGAATAACTAATTTTAATTAAAAACAAAAGAGAAGTAACTATTTACAAACATTTAATACATTTCTGGTGATGTTTAAAGCTTTATGTTCTAATTACAATTTTAAAGCTGTTTACAATGCAAGAAGAACAACCACAATACAAACAATATTTATCTTACATACATGCAATGGATAAATAGTAAGCTTTCATACTAAGTATCACAGTTTATGAAGTAAGCAAATTATCTTTATATATTTTATGTATTTTTAGGGTAATAACATATAGTAAAGTAGTAAGTCAGTATAAGCTTTTTTGTAGTGCTAAGACAGAGTGTAGCTGTATTTTTTTACAATTGTAATTCTAGGATCCCATGGAGTGAGCTGATGTGAAATATGTACAGTATGACACATTTAAAAAATTAGTTAACAATTTAGTCTGCTTTAAAATCTTTAAATTTAATCTAAGGCATATCATTTTACTCCACTAAACATCTGAATAATCCAATAGGAGTGTAATCAATTCTATTTGGGATTTTGGACAGAACTAACACTACATTTAAAATTTTCCATCCATTTTCTAACCCCTTCATCCAATTCAGGGTCATGGGGTAGTCAGAACCTATGCCAGCAAGCACTGGGTACAAGGCAGGATACACTCTGGTGGGATGCCAGTCCATCTCAGAGCACACACACAAACACACACACTCAAACAAGGTCCATTTTTCCCAGAAGCCAATTAACTAAAGATTAATGATGAGGAGCTGACCGAAATTTTTAATCCTACCAGGTTTGTTTACATACTGTATTAAGATCACTCATCACACCACTTACACATACACACGTAAGTGTGTTACCTAAAGGAAGGATGCTGAAACATTTCTTGGTTCTCACCTTGAAAGTCAGGATTGCCTGCTATTTTCGGAGCATCCAGCAGCCAGTCGGTGAGGGTCTGATTGCGGAAGGCAATACTTCGAAACTGCTTGCCTCCATTCACGTTCCATGTGCCCACGCACACTTGAACCTGCTTGGGTTTTGTGTACTTACAGTAGTTCTGGCACATGCCCAGCAGGACTCTAGGAGAGGCTACAACAGGAAAAAGAATACAATTACACACTACAGTCACAAATTACAATCCTCCCCAAGGCCATTTCCTTCAGTGCGGTTTCACACTGAGAAACTCAAGTTAGGTTCAGAATTATGGCAGCTGCATCTGAAGTCCATCTCTTTCAGGTTTCTGTCATTTTTCTGGTGAAGAAACACACGGTACATGCCCACTCCGCAGACAGAGTCGACAGTTCCACTTTCAACACCTTTTATTGCAAACCTCTAATGAAAAGCTAATCAAAGCACCCGTTCTTCTTTGCTGCTGCTAATATCTGGGAAACTACATTGTAGGCCTCAAGCCCACAGACACCAAAATAAAACCTGCAATTTAAGTCTTTGTCATTAACATGTATTTTCTTTTCATGTAGGCCTCAAGTCCAGCCTAAACCCCTCCTCTATCCCTTCTCCAGCACTAAGATGGCAGTCCCTTGCTTGTGTGGGGCTTCAGACGGCATTGCCTTCCTGGCCAGACTGCTGCCACTTTAAGCAAAAGTGAAAAGCAAATGACTTGAACTGACTTTTCGGCCAGTTCAGTGCTCTTTCAACTGCAAAGGGACAATTATAAAGTCAGATTCAGAGAAATCTGCATGCCAAAGGACGGAATTAACCAAATGCTGGATGCTTTTCTCCACAGTACCTAAAAGCAATTTTGTTTCTTGTGCCAAAGAAATTCAGCCCAGGAATGACAGAGGGGCACTGGGGCTTGAGCTGTCAAGTAGAGCTCTGATGTGCTGAAGAGTGACTTTAAAAACACAGATATTTAAAGAAACAATTCCTGTCTCCCCTCAATGTTCGGATCTACTGTACATGTGTGTTTCAGTCCTCCGTGTTGATATGATATCCAAGACAGGATGACAGATGAGTCCCTGAAGAATAGCTGGCATATAGCAGTCACTTTTAATGAAACCAGACTTTAACAAGTTGGCAGGAAATGTCACTCAATACTTAATAAACATGTGTCTGAAATCTGATAGTGACAAATTATACGCAATCAAAATCAGTCTGCAAATGAATGTCTATTATTGGTTATGCAACAATGTTTGTCTTACTACAAAGATAGGTTTTGCACAATACAATACTCATTTTGTGCTACTGCCTAACCCCTAATATACCAAACCATATTTTTATAGCCAAGAGAGCTTTATACTGTCTAAAATAATTCTGCCATAGTTCACTAGAGGGCGCAGGAAGCCTCTGGAACAGTAGGACATTTGCTGTTTCACACATAGTTTTTGTGTGTTAAGCTACAGCATGTTCTCCTATTGAGTCACAGTTGAGTCACTGCTAAGTGAGCAACAACTCTCTACAGAGACAGAGATGAAACACAATTGCTAAATGAGTTTAGCATCATATAACTGGAGCAGCTGACAAAAGTGAAAGCTTTCCCAAATGGAACAAATTGAATGCTTACACACATGTACGGCATAACACACAGAAGATTTAAACTCTAAGATGTAAATGTATGAGTCTTGAGAAAAAAGGGCAGAGAAAGTAACATTACATTCCATAAGCATACACAATAATAATGCAATTACTGTACCTGATTGCAAAACTGGTTCTGAAACTAACAGCGGAAGCAATTGGAAAAAAGGAGAAGCAGAATTGGTTACACATCAGTGCATGAACAATGACAGTGAATAAAAATCAAAGTATCTTCTCCATGCTGCAGATCAGTAATCTAATATTAAGTAGAATGTAAGTCAAAACAGCAAAAGAGGAAATCTTGAACTATTAGCTTATGTCATCAAAATGCATAAAAGTACACAGGACATGTCCAACAGATACTGAAATGTGAGCTCAGAAATCTAAAGAAAGTCTAATGTTACAGACACAACTTGTTTAAGAAGGCACAAGAAAGAAATCAAGATCAGAAACAGTATTCATTTCACTGTTTCTTGCGCAATTGAAGGGATTCAACCTTCCACAATGTGATTTTGTAGTTTTGTTTGTCCCTGTACACATTTAAGTCATGTGTAAAGAAGTGTAACCTTTTCTTACGTTTTCTGCTGACATGCACAAAGCATCCAGCTGTAAACTGTGGACAAGTGTTGAGCTGAGACTGAAGTAGAATTCTGGATTTATACTGTTGGCATGATTCAGAATTTGGAAACTAATCTCCCTAAAGCCTCATCAGTCGCAGTATAAATAATTCTTTGAAGTAAGCAAATTAAGTTCTTACATGGCTCTTACCATTTGGGACCAAATAGAACAAACAAAATCATGCTGAAACGATCATTAACCCCTGAGGTTAATAAATCTGAAGCAGGCTTCTCCATACGCACCGTACAGACTGCTGGTCGTCAGTAAAGCACGAGCCTTGTCCGCCAAGTCACTGTTCAAAGTGCTGCCCAGCCGCAAGACGTCGATTGCTTCCTGTTTGGAGCTGTCGAAAAAGTTGTTCTGGATAGTTCTGGTGACCGAGCGGGCGCCATCTTTCAACTTTCCGCCCTGCAGGTTAAGAATTGGGAAAAGCTGACACTCCATGTTCGTTCATTCATTAATTCAATTCCTAAAATACAACCATTAAAACGACTGAGAAATACACCGCAGAGCAGATAAAGCTTATCAAAACCACAAAGCTTCCCACCTTTGAGGCTCGAAGTATGTCAGGGAAAGTGAGAGCACCATAGTGAAAAATACCCGTCTTCCATCGAGTTAGTTAAATAAGAAATATCACTAAAATGTTTCACAACTGATATGTTGAAGCTCTGGCTTTACAATTATCATTCCACAATCGAGGAGCAAATTTCCTTTTTTCTATTTAGATTATTTCTTCAACCAGCGCAATGAACCTTTCCTTATTTCAGAAGGGTGAAGCCAATTCTAAAATACAGAAGTAGACAATCACAAAACAATCAGGCTGCTACTGACTTTTCACAAATCTGACACTGCGTGAGACAGGATTACACTGCCAGCTACAGCAATTCCATTCCTTATGCAAAAAATAAAAAGGTTGGATAATGTGACTACCAGTTAAAATCACAATCAAATGAATAATCACCAAGAGCAGTGTAGTAACAAAATAAAAAGGGGTAGCACAACACTTCACCAGACCAGAAGTTTAATTTGTGTATGTGCTTTAGTTCTCTGCTAAACCTGGTTACTGTAAAGAATGTCTTTGTCATTCAGAGAGAAAACATTCAAGTTTGTTACCACAGAACCTCTCCTGCTCCCATATGCTTCCTTGCACCAATCAGTTCAAACTGCAGCAGCCCATGGCACAAACATGTGGCTAAACACACCCCTTCCCAACAAATATGGTTGAAAATCGGTGGGTGGGGTGGTGCATGCTTCTCTTAGCAAACACTCCTGCTCTTATCAGTGAACAAAACGTTAGAATAAAGAGGTTCAGGCTGATTAATGTCATGATCCTGTTCAACAGCAGGACAATTTCCAGCACAATTACAATTCCTTGCATTTGTATAGGGCTTTTCAACCCAAAGGATCTCAAAACACCAGTGAAGTACAGCTTCCACCTGGGTGACACCTGGCTGCCATCCTGCACCAGCATTCCTACTACACAGCAGATCAGGTGTGGCCAGACTGCCACAAGGGGAGGCCAGACTGCGCAGACCTAGAGAGGGATGTAACCAGGACCCTGTGGTTAACACTTGCGATCTTTAATGAGCAAGTAGAAAAACCTCACTTTAACATCTTACCCGAAGAAAGACACCCCAGCCAGACTTTGGAAACTGTGGTCTAGACAGAAGAATGCCACCTACTGGTCCAACAATACTACTTACAACAGCAACTTGGGTTTCCTTTGAGGCCTCATATTGTAGTGCTGACCAGACACAGCCAAACCTTTGAGATCTAATGCTGCTCCACAAAAACAACGACCAAAAAAATATTTATCTACTTAGTTTTCCCTAAATCTAACCAAACCTGCTTTTCCGTCAACTACCTCGAAGCTCCCCTCTTTCAGCAAAATATAATACCATGTGACACATCAACTCACCATGTGGAGAGAGCATGAAAAAGGTCCAGAGACAGCATGAGAAAATAAGTTAGGACACAGTCAGTTAATAGGAAATAAGCATTAAATTAATTCCAATACAGTCAGTTAAACAAAGATAACATACAATTAGCCAAAGGCTATGCTTTTTTCACGCTACAAAATTTGAAAGAGAGTTTCTTTATAATAAACAGTTGTGCTTTGTTGTCACATTCTTTTGGTTGTTTTTGTTCCATGACTGCAGCAGAGATGCCTTTTCCTTATTTAAACCATGACAAGGAACTCAAAGGCAGTATTTATTCAGTGCTGTTAGTTGTTCAGTGGATATACACATGCAAGTAAAAAATAGAAACGTATTTTAAAACAAAAGTCTTCACAGCCTATCTTTACACCGAATAAGCAGATAAAAACAAACACACTCAAACCATAGTTTAGATGCACACACTCATGGTTAACCAAAGTAATGTTGCACACTAAAGATCAAAGATAAACAGATAAAGTTGTTTTTTAATACTTCCTGTGCAAACTACCTACACAGCAGGGGTCAGAAAAAGGTAGCTCACAGCACTGCAGAAGCACGTAAAGCATGATCTAAATTCAGTGGCTGGAGTAGAGCATGCATCTCTTAGCAGAAAGTCCAGGTGTCATAGCAACACACACTCTCTAACAATGAGGTTAAGACATCTTAAGCACAATGCTATTTCCTTGCAACTGTATAGCCCTTTCCAACCTGAAGGATCCCAGTGTGTTTTAAACATAGAAGGGGACCTGCTGGAGGGGACCGATAGGTGACATCTGGCAGTCATTATGTACAAGTAGCCCCAGCACACAACAGAACAGACAGAGAACCAATAAATTACTTCATCAATGGATTTAAAGCTAATACTAGGTAAGCTAAATTGTACAACGTGGAGGCAGAACAAAGGAGTTAACACCTGTACTATTACAAACAGTGCCACTGAATCTATTTAATGAGCAAGATGGCAGAACCTCAGTTTAGTGACTTATAGAAGCACAGACCTCCAAGCACAGCCTGCACCGTCAATATATAAGTACAGAGGGGAGACCGTCACCTACTGGACCTAGAGCAGCAATTTAGATGTACTTAGAGCTCTTCCATCCCAGTACTGAGTAGACTCAGCTTGGGCTCAACTGACATACAGTATGGATTACAAACAAGCAGTAAGAGAAAACTACACTTCAACCAATAGATGTGCTTTACCTGTCCCTTTGCCAACACTTGACTGTAACCCTTGAGTTGCATCCTCAAGAGCCAGTGCTCTGTAGCTTATTTAACCTTATTTATTTTACTTCATTTAAAATATCATTTTGAATTAGAAGCACCAAGTGACTCCTAGTAAAAGGCACCCAGCAAGTGTTTCACACGGCTTAGGGAAAAGGTACCAAACACAAATGCATGCTATCTCCAGTGCTGTGCTTGATCGACCATGTCCTGCTTTAACAAGGTGATGTGGGAGTGTTCTGTTAACACTTGGTATGGGCTTTGCGGTTTAACTGTCTTGCATTCTCCATGTTACTGAAGCACAAGAAATTAACACAAAGCCAAATGTGACTGAAGAGGGATGTTTCCAGCATCAGCTGTCCTTAATAACCTTAATGAAGTCATGAATGCATCATGAATAATAAAGGGAAAGATCTACCAAAATAATAGCTTGGAATCAAGGAATTCCGAGTACCTTAGCCTTCCCCTCGAGAGCTCCAGTTCCAGCGTAGATCTTACTGATGGAGTCTCCGTTCATGGACCACATGGAGCGGAACACTTCCTGAAAGCGGGCCACCAGCTGGGGTTTCTCCGTCAGGCCCATGAGCTCCAGCTGCTTCGGCAGCATCTGGCCAGGGAAGAAGAGTTTCGGTGAGATCCCTTTCGTACGGACCCATAAAGTACTCAACAAAAGGACCAGCGCCTTGTGTCACAAAAATATAAACTATGTGAGAACAAAGGATGCAGAGCAGTGCCAATGCCACATCCATGCAACACAGATAAGTTACAACCAGGTAGAGCACGAGCTGAACCAAAAATGGAACATGCCATAAAAAAAGAAGGGACAGACAGTAACAGTACGACACACTTTTAATCTGCAGAGCTGGGAAAGCTTAAAAGAGATGCTCCTTCTGTTAAATAATTTCAACAGAAACCCCTAATAAGGTACCAGATGAAGAGCTAATTATTAAAGTCAAATGAGTGAGGATGCCTAGAAGTGCACGCATGTGGGTCAAACACTGAACAGAGCATAAGAAAGATGTGTCAGACAAGGAGAATCTTTTCCCTTTTGCTCAAATATACATATATACACAAATCTATAAAATTCCTACCAGCTTGTGCCTATAAGAAAACCCTCCGAAGTTTGTTTTCTTTCCTACCTCAAGGCCAAAAAAGGCCTGAACACTGTTAGTCCGGTCCAGGCAGTCAAGACAATTCACTCTGATGGTTCCCGTCTACCAGCCTGTGCCTATAAGAAAACCCTCCGAAGTTTGTTTTCATTCCTACCTCAAGGCCAAAAAAGGCCTGAACACTGTTAGTCCGGTCCAGGCAGTCAAGACAATTCACTCTGATGGTTCCCGTCTGACACCTGTGAAGACAAATTCCCCAATGGCACTGGAGTACAGATTCACCACTTCAGTCCTACATTTATATTTCATGTGTGCGGGTGTTGTGCCCTTGGAATTCTATCATCTATAAATCAAGGATACTTAAAATGGAACAAGGCAATCCATCATTTTCAAAAGAGTTTAATCTTTCCCCTTATATTTAAGATCTGATACCATAGTCTTTATTTTTAATTTAGAATCGGCAAAGGTTTTACTAAACACCAACTCATTTTCGCATTGCCTCATGTTTTGGCTTCCAATCAGCTGGGAGAGAATGAAACACATGAACATCGTCCTGCGACATGCCTGCCTACAGAGTCACTCAGGACATTCTGCGATTTCCACAGAGTTACTACTACGAAACTTTATTTCATATAAAGCCTTTAGTTTGCATCTCAAAGTTGCATCTCAAAGTGTTTTACAGTAGGTGTAAAAACGACGTTTAAATGAAAACATTTATAAGGATAACAAATTACAAAACAAGCACGTATAAGAAAAATAAGTGGTTAGAAAAAGCTAGTGGTCAGTAAAAGATACATGGTCATTAGAAAATAAAGCAGACCCAGACACTAATTAAGTAAAAGCCTTTCTGAAAGGAAAGGTGTTGAGTCTAAATTTAAATGCACTCAGGGTAGTTGACTCTCCGAGAATAGAAATCCAGACCTCTGAGCAAGAGAAGGCCGTCACCCACAGAATGTAGACAAGCTTGGAGCACATATAGAACACCAAAGACAAACAAACGAAGGTGGTAAGATGGGGACTAAACTTCATGTCAGATAGGTACTGAGGTGCCAAGCCATGTATGGCCTTATAGCTGAGAACTTTGACTCAAAACCTGATAGGAAGCCAGTGCGAGGACTCCAAGACAGGCACAATGTGATTGCTTGCACATGACCTCATCAGGATTCTGGGGTTCGAATTCTGAAAATATTGATGTTTGTTCAATTGGAGCCTGGGGAACACCAGACTAAATGGACCCAATTTCAGAACTAAAACTCCAAAATGAGACAAAGTTTGCACTGATGAAAGGAAAAGCATGTCTCTCACTGATGTCACTGTAAGCCGACAGGTGCCCTGGGGTCATGGGAGTCCACTGTACACTGAAAGACTGACAGTATCTGGGCAAGTTAATTCCAATCCCACCCTGGCAGATCGACCAACCGTTCACTACCGCTCAAGGAATCCCAGTCCAAGTCTGTTTCTGATTGTTTAAGTCATTTCCCACATAAAGCAGTGGAACTCCAGTACAGATACTGGAGATTGCCATCCGTGGGAATACAGTGTGCTTACAGTGTGATTGTCAGGAAATTGACAAACGAGATCATGGAGAGTGGATCTTCATGAAGAAATAATATGAAGAAGGCACTTACTGCGACCATCAATTAAAGTACGTGCATGGTAGCTTACCTTCAATCTGTGGTAGACACTGATGATGTTAGTGCATTGTTATGAGTATTGTGGTGTACAAGTACTGTACATGATTCCCTGGTCCTATTAATACCAGTACCAAATTTCACTCCTCTGTGGGTTCGTTTTCATATTACAGCTGTTGAACAGGCCCAACTTACTTCCTAAGCACCCTGTGCATCCTCACCTCTGAACAGTGTTGTCCCCATAGTAGAAGAAGCCGCACTCCTCCAGGAACTTGCTGACCTGGGGCTTGAGGACACTGTGAAGCTTCTCGGCCTTCCCTCCCTTAACCATCTGGTGGTAGTCGAAGTTCACCATCCGCACAGCAGTGGCATGCTCTGACGCTTTTAAATGGCTCTGCAATGAACAATTATCAATTGCAAAGAAGTCCCATATGTTAAAACGAGTTATTTTTGTAACATGCTAAACCCATAGCTTGTTAGCGATGTGGTTGTGGTTGTTTCTTTTTACGTTATTTTGAGCTGCTTTTCTGAAACTACAGCAACAGTTAGGTATTTTGCAACTATGCTTGTTATGAAAAATTAAAAATTCAACTGTTCTGAATAATAAACTTAATAAAATCACTATATTTAAGTAATCTAAAAACTGTATTACAACATTTTAGGAACTACAGTGAAAATTACTCAAGTCAAAAAATGATGTTCTCAGTACTTAAAAACTAGGGAAAGTTTTAATTATTCTTCAAAATAGTCAGAGATGTTACAGACCTGGAAACCTTTGCTAAGCATGTGCTCCCCTTCCTTCATTCCAAGAAGATTTACAATCACTTGTTTGCCATAAAGTCTTCTAAGGGTGCTGAAATGCCTGCAGAAAAGAATATTACCTTTTAAAAACTTTAAACCTGTAATGGTGCTTGCCTGCATGCAGTTTAATTTCTAGGATGGCATGATGAAGCCTAGGGTATGTCACTAGGCTGACTGTAACTGGGATTCTCCAAACAACAGCGCTCAGTGCTCTGGGAAGGATGATACGAGTCGGACAGGACTCTCAGTGACCCCTTCTGCCTCCCAGGCACTGCTGTCATTGAGAGACGCATCTCTTCCAGTCGGTGTAGCATGTGATGTGTCAAAAGGTGAGTGGCCTGGAGGTGAGTGGGTTAGAGAGAGTCGGCCTACATATCCTATTTTTCCTGTATGTGCGGTTGTGGGGAATTCTATGCAGGGAATGTAGACGTTAGGCGAGATAAAACACACAATGGGCTATTCTGAATCAGGTGGAAAAAACAAAAATAATTGCTTGTGATGTAATGAATTACATGTGATAATCACCTATCGGACAGCGTGTGCAACACACACACTCTTGCCTTTTGTCTGTGGGCAGGTTACAGAGTCCAGAATCATTACCTACTGAAAAGCCCCTAATGAACCAGTAATATGTGAACACCCAGAACTGTTTAGATTAATGAGCAATGTCTGCTTTCTGTCCTTAAACGACCTGCATCTAATTTACAGTTATGTTCTACTGTCTCAGTTGAGTTTAAAGCCATAAACTGCAGTATAATTTCGAATCCAGCAAAAAGTTTTGAATACTTCAAAGTATTACTTCAGAACTAAAAAAAAAAAACCTTCATCCAGTTCTTTTGGCCTTTATAAACAGAATACTTTACATTCCTGGGATTACTCGGTTAGGGTATCTCAGGACTTTTCCTGCCACAATATTAAAAATAATATTTAAGCCATTTACTTCAGCATTATATAAATCTTTAATTTGAAATAAAATACTTTTCTGTTAAAAATACATTTAAATTTTTTGTGTTTATATAAAAAAATATATAAAATATATTTTATTGGCTTTTTAAACAGCCTCTCTTAAATGTCTGTGACTTTGAGCCAATATAAATACCTAGGTATGGCAGGCCACCTAATACTTTGGCAGAGACATTGTAAAACATGAGATGTATTTTCACAGCTCTTCCCTATAGACTACAATGATCCAAGGTGGCTCTTAAGAATCATGGAAAATAACTGTATTAACAGTTCAATTTCTGTTCTCTTGCCTCTTGCTCATTTTTTTTTCAGTTCTTTGACCCACAGTGTCAGGTAGTGGATCAGTTAGCAGAGGGAGAGATTCCTCTGCTTTCTGGAAACCACATATGAGTGTTGTCTTGTCTTCAAGCTTCTGACACAAGACTTTTGCAAGACTTTTAGCATTAGCTGAAGCAGATGTATACAAGACGGCTTCAACAGCTAGAGCTATGTGGATTGCCTGTACCCTGTTCTCCATATTTGGATGTGTAAGGTAAGCACACTATTGCACCTGCACTTCATCATTTAATTTTATTGTTTGGCCTTTTGGAACAATTCACATTCCATCACCTATTATCTTTCCATTCCGGTGTTCAATGGCAATAATTAACGTATCTTGAGTCCTAGAGTCCTAGGGTATAATCCCATAGACACAAATGAAGAATAGATGCCAGCAGTAGGACCTGACACATGCCTTTCACAGGGCTGAGGCTCAAGAGAAATAACAAGTTACAAATATTTTAAAAATGAAACTCTATACCTTCTACTAGAACTTTGCACTTGGCATGGAACAAGGTTAGAATTGCAGAGATTTACATTAAAGACTATTACTACAATTTATAAATCTCAAAATATAATAGCTACATTATGTATTTTGGTTTGGAACAGATAATTGTGCGTAAACATGATGACAGATTAATTTGGCTCTTATCACACATGCAGCTCAAAAAAACAAACTCAAAGCAGACTCAATCTAACACACTGTCAGAGTGAAATCTTCCATACGTCAGTATTTCTGAAGATATTTACAAATGTCATGCAAATAATATTGTAGAAGGTACCACAGAAAATAGGGAAGTCAATGTCATGAGAAGCTAAAATAGGGAAATACTGGTTGTTTCAGCAAAGCAAAAGAAGGTAGAGGATTGTTTTTTTTTAAATGGTTACCTAGATAACTTATGAAATTTAATTGAGCAAAAGAGACTGTACACTTACTATTAATCAATCAGTGGGAGTCAAAAATGTCATTTTCATTAATAGCAAAATGAAGGTACAACTTTTATGGACAAGTAGTGCAAAACATTTTAGGAAGCCCAGTCTCCATAAAGTGCTTTTTGCAGGTTAAGAGTAATTCTGCTATCTTTGCATATTCTAATGTCACTGGCTCAAATCGTGACATCCTAGTATGGTATCTTGGGCAGCTGTCAAGAAAGGACTGCAGGAAAGCAGGCCACAACTTCACATACCTTTCAAAAGCAGGAGCATTGGCTTCAAACCCCCGAGACAACTTAACCCGGTGCGACCCAACCTTCAAGAAAAAGACAAGAGAACAGAGTGTGATATTGACTGTGCTGACAGGGCAATGTCTCTCTTACATGTCACATACACACATATAAAAATCAACAAATAAATGAGACTTAAAATATTCATGTGCATAAGCATCTGTGAAAGAAATGCAGAATAAGAGCTTGGTATGCAAGGCTGGTTCTTGGCCTACATGAAAGCTTAAGGCAGCAGAATCCTGAATTTGCAATTCAAACTGAGATTTCTTGTACAGTATGTGGGGATATTGGTTGACACTCAGGAAGGACAGGCTCCTCCATCCTTTTCAAACTGCATGTTCACGTTATCTGAAATGCTGAAGGGGAAAGACAACCCACCAGCAACCCGGCAAAGGACACAACCCGGAAACATTAAGACATTAAGTACTTAACAAAGCTGTATTTTAGATTTATTATACGTCCTACGTGGTCAAATAAGTGAGAAAAAACAGGCCCCTCTCCTCATTTCAGTAATAGTAAAGGCAGAAAAGTTTGGGGAATAGGCAGATTAGCAAGAGTATGTGAACAGTTGCTAAAAATGAACAAGTAAAGGTTTATTCCATGCCGAGAAGAGAAGAAAGGAAACACAACGTTTCGACTGTGGAGCATTCTTTAGGTGTAAGAAGGCTCCACAGCCGAAACGTTGCGTTTCCTTTCTTCTCTTTTTAGCATGGAATAAAACTATTACTTGTTCCTTTGTAGCCTACGCATGCTAACGCAGCTACCTACTTGAACTACAGTTGATAAAAATGACAGCTATAACATGCACAAACATGTTACAACTCTCCACACTGCCTTAAAACCAGGAAAAAGCATTTAACTCAATGTTTCGCTATCATTAGGTAAGCACCAGTATACAAACGGTACATTTCAGGGTGTCAATCCCACCAATCCAAACATTTTTCAAAACAATGTCAAAAAGAATTCAATGTTGTTCTCCCAGAAGACTAAATACTCCATGACTAAATAAGCTAACCAATCATCCAGATTTGTGTACCTTGTTTTTAGTACAGCTGAGCACCAGGAAAAGTCAGCCACTTGATCAGGCAGTTGTGAGTCATTAAATAAATGACACTCCTGCGATTTTGAAAAATAGCAAAAAAACTACTGTTGCTAAAGAAACCCTGAATCCGAAACTGACCAACAAAAAAGACAACTGAAACCAAACAGCTGGTCACAAGTCAAAGGGATCATCTTCTACACAAACTGAGGATTTCTGAGCTCGTCTACATTGTCAATACAGAGAGCAAGGAAATGCCAGCTGGTGTTCAAAATGAAGGCAGGCAATACCGAAGGGGGGAGAAAAACACAATAACAGTAAAGTTGCATATTGAGCAAAGACATAACTTCAGTCTGGGCTCACAAAAAGTCCTTACTCTGAAAATGTTTAAATGTGAAAGATCCCAAAGAATTCAAGAAAAAAAAGAAAATACACCCATCCCTAACAGCTCTGAATGCCAAACGCTAGAAGCCAACTAACAATTGTTGTCACACTGTTGAGGAAATTGTGTCCGATTCAGCAGACATGATGGCTAACTATTTTTATCTTACATAAAAACACTTGCCTTGATACTCTTTGTGTATTGCTGTTAGACTTGTTTTTGTACATTTGTACATTGTACTCTTCAGAAAGAACATACCAAATGTGGCAAATGTGAGGAGACCGTTTGGTCTATTTAGTCCTTTATGTAATAAGTACGTAATTGATCCAAGGATCTCATTCAGTTGTTGAAAGGAGCCATATTCCCATAATCTTTGGGTAAAGAAAGCACCTCACCTGTATTTTCCAAGTGGCATTAGTTATTCAGCCAAACTTTTGACTACAAGGCATAATTTGTACTGTGACCAACAGCAGTAAATATGGCTCTGAGAGAGGTGACAGTTCACAGCTGCCCTAATTGTTACACAGCGCTAGCATTGTGGCTGACATGTTGGCATATTACAAAATGTTTTAAAACTTAGCTCAAGGAAATTTGCACAAGAGACTTTGAAGGAGGAAATGTGGAGCAAAACAAATTCAACAGCACTGTAGAACACAATGTAAAAGTCTTTGAAATGCAAACTGAATGCTGTGACATTATATATACTGTAGAGCTCAACCAGTAAATATGTTCTTTCAGATTGTAGGCTGGTGCCTGTTGCCCCAGATCCTGGATATTTCATTAAGCTATTGTGACTAAGATTCTTAAAGTGGCGTTGCTAAACTGACCAAGAGTCACTGGGGCTGGGTGGGCTGTAGTCAGCCGTTTATCCTTTGGCAGAACAGAAGGGACATTTGCAGCTGACCAGGCACCTGTGAGCCTGGAGTAGAAGAAAGAATTGAATGTCATCCCTCTTAATTCTCAGGTATTGACAGTCAACCCAAAGGACTTCATAAAGGTCAACAAAAAATCATGGACCAAAAGAGGAACTAAGTGGAAGTGCAAGACCGAGAAGAGGAGAGGCATTTCTCCAGACAAAGGTATTAATTTGAAAAAAAGCCTATATGCCTGAAGTCGCCAACATGAAAACACAGACAAGGTGCAAAGCGCAGCATGAAAACATGACCACAGGTCCTGTTGAGCTTTGCGTCATTCATGGATCGTGCAGGTGTCAGGCAACAGTAAGAAATATCACTGGCATTGTGACAATGAGTCAAAACTGTACTGCTGGCACCTCTCGTGACAGGTCTGTATCATACTGTTTCCGTTTTCTTCATTACGAGGTGGTGGTCAAATAAGATACAGGTGCTGAACAGTGAGTCATGAAATAAACAATAAGAAGACTAAAAGGAGATCAGATAGCATGTTTCTAAGACATGGTTTTAATGTACTGGGCAGTTTTTCACCATTTTTCATTGACTGTCTCCCTGGACTTACTCTAGTTAAAATTCTTATCGAGATTATAACAACCAATTCCATCACAAAACACACACTTCAGATAAAACAATGCATTTGACATTCCTTTAGAAATGTATACTTACTGTACTAAAACGCATGAAAAAATACACCTTACCCTCTACTTACCAGTAACAAAACTGGTTACATGAGAAGTAGTGCATGTTACCAAATCAGATTGCAAAAGAGAGACTGTACAATCAGGTGTGGCAACAGCAAACGCCCGTACACCAAATTTAGCACCATCTAGAATTTCTTTCGTACAGTAGAATGTCAAAAATCCAAAGGTCTGCAAATTTAAAAGGCTTGCTCCCAGTATTTACTGTGCTTTTAATCAAGCGTGGAATGATTTTTGTTATCTAGTATGTAGGTGTTATAAAGAGGCTGGCTGAACTTTTGCAGCAGTTCCTTATAATCCATAACTGAAACACCTCCCCCAGTATGGGACCAGAGTACCTACACTACAGCAGACCACCCCCTAAAACAGAAACTGCAAACGACAGACTTTGAATGTAAGTTCTTTAATTAGTAACTTCACTTATCATCATCCTGTTTTGTCTTGTTTACATCAACCAGCACAAAGCTGGGTACTTTGTGAGAATCGAGGAGGCAAAGCAGTAAAAGATGACTACAAATCTCCATCTTGTAATCAAATGAAGACAGGCAGAATTATTCCAACTCAGTGTAGTTAACATTAGACATTTTTCCACTTAAAGGTATATGTAAACATGTCACAAGTAACAAATGCACAATAGAAACTGAGATATCCTGGTGGGTCCAAATTGCCCTTATTCTGGATTGTTGACATTGTACTGCCTTGCTACAGGATACAGCCATCACCAGAAAAGCATGGGAGCAAAGACGTCAAAATACCAGATGTAGAGTTTCATCGGCATCTCCTTCCGCAGATCCTTTATGATGATTTGGGTTCAGGTGAAATAATATTCCATGAACGTATGATTTTTTCTGATGGCATGAATACAAAGGCATTACCCATTGGTGTAAGAGGCGAAAGGAGTCTCCACAAACTGATTGGAGACAGCACTTAAAATGAGAAGGTACAGAATTCTTAATGAAACTGCTTCTTAGCTTGACTATACAGTATTATCTTGATTTGACTATCCTTTTTATAAAACCTGCAAATGTCTAACATGACTGTGTTCTCTTTTAACATTTATTTTTTCATCAACAAAGCTTTTGGACTTATTTGGCTTCCTAATGGTGACTGAAACACGATTTTGGCTAGTCAACAAGGGAAGATAACTTATTATTATTAATATCGAAGTTAACATCGTATCTATTTTTTCCACTTTTGTGACTGAAATTTTCGATATACTGATGCACAAGAGAAAAGACAATAATCCAAAGGTAATGGATTTAATCAAGCATTTTAAACTGGGATATTAAACAGCCACAGAAGATACAAACAAAAATACAGCGTATCAATCAATCGTGTTATGGTTTCAGAGTGTGAATTGTGCTACACTGTCAAAATGAAAACATTACAACCTTAGTTTCAGGTATGATGACACTGAGCATTAATACAATTCTGGCAGTGCTGATGCACAGACCTGATCAGCCTCTGGACAGACCGCTGTGTGGTCTTGCATCACCTTGCCAGACCAGGACATTTCCAGATTACCTTTCTGATATGGAATAACTGCCAGGTAAGGGACTTTGTCAATATGTCACTGAGTTGTAAGGTTGCCCTCAATCTTCATCTTGTTTTATGATTATCCTTCCCCCAATATACTCATCAAGCTGAAAATACTGGAACATTTGATTTAAATGATATACAACAATGTCCTTTCCTCTCTCGTCATCGGTAGCACTACTTTGCAAGTTACTGGCCAAAGGCTAAGATTAGCCAGCTGTGAAAGAAGGCTTTGACTGTATCGGCAGCAACACTTTACTTGTCCTCCCCCCACCATTCCTCAGCATCGCAGACCACAGCAGCGCAAACTGCATATAACAGAAATCTCTATGTAAACGATAGCAAAATAGTCAAGGATCTGGCGATGCCAGAAATAGAATGCAGAGGCTTCCAGAGGCACCAGTGTCTTTTTATCCGCAGTGAGATCAATTGTCCAGATCAGTTTCTGCCACCACAAGAGGTGCAGACTGGAGTCATCTAAGAGTCCCAGATGAGAACAGTGCAAAAGGTATTCTTGTGTCAAAAGAAATTCCTGATCATCACAGATTTATTGTCTCTCCTCTTGGCTTGAACGGCTGGTATTACGGATTGCCGTGACATCTCCACATCTCAGAGCTGTCTTCCCTCAGCTCTGTCAAGGGCAAAACGGCGCCACCGGTGAATAAAACACCACATCCATCTCTGCCGCCACTTCAGACTGTCTCTGGCCCACAAAAGATAGCCATTTCGTGTTTCCATTTACAGCCCCCTCATTGTTGAGCAGACGTTCTGCTCACGTGTGGTTAATCTGCGGCAGCTGCAGCATGAAAACAAATACTAAAATGGATTCGACGTATGCTGCCCTCTGCTATGACCTGTCTCTCACAGAGTCCAATTCCTAGTTGCTCCAGACTGGTCCACTGGGTGTTGAAACAGGACATCTCATTCTTCAGGCAACCTTCCTTCAATCATGCCCGACAGCAAGCAGGAGATCTTCATAAGATCTACCTTTCAATGTTCTTGCATTTGTTGAAATCATTTCCTCAAATGCTTACACGGATTTGTTATCGATTATTTTTTGGTTAACGTAACTCAACTACCAAATACCTGTCACATTTGCGAAATGATAAAACTTGACCTTTGATAAAACTTTGACCTTATACCATTACGTAATCATCCAATAAGGTATGGAGGTAACTTGAATCTGTAGTATTTCCTTTGTGCATCAGTATATTTAAATCATTTTATTTAAAGTGTCAAAGCATTCTGTTTGGGAGATTGCTGGAAAATGTAATCATCTACTGCTTTAAAATTTCCTCTGTGTTTTATATACTCTGTGGATGAACTAAAACAGAGCTCTTTACAGAGTGCCTTGAAAACCGCTGCACAACACGACTGGAATAAAACATGAACCTGCCTATAGTCACGAGAAGCCACCCACTGAAAACCACATGGGGGCTCTGCTAGCAAGAAGAACAGATAGGGTAAGATGTGGATGGATTCCGCACACTTGTGATATATCTGAATGTCTGTAGCATTCTGTAGCAGAGCCATCTTTGTCTGAAGTAAGCGTACAAAAATGAGGATCTCCACTGAACCTGCGGATTGTTCTGACCAGGAAAGGTGATAGAATTCTGTCTCCTGATTCTCAAGTTGGACATGCATTTCCTGGCACTGAGAACATCTAGTTAATCCAATAAGGCTCCAATTATCAGAGATTGACTTTGAACTGAGTCTTATATAATAGTTATTGTGTGAGCAATTTAAAGTTTGCTCTGTATCTTTATCTTCACGATGGTATTGTCCCATTCATAATGGGTTTAGGAGAGTCAACCCCAAGGACCATTTTAATATTGCAGTCAACAGATCTGGACTGTTTCTGGAGACATTGTGGTTTCTCATGCCTGCAGTTTGAGAACACCTACGAAGCAGATTTTAGAGAGTTAACAATGCTGGGTAACACTCATTCTTCATTACATAAAGTTTTCACTCAGTTTTTACTAAATACCTCAAACATGTGAGGCAACTGTTCTGTTGGTTGCAGCCACACCCCTGGCTACCGCAGACTCTAAAGATAAGCTTTATCTTATGTGGCCCAGACACTAATGAGAAGGAGATAACGGGAGGTACAGTCAACCGAAAGGGTAGGAATTCAGCTGAAAGAGCTGAACTGCATAATCTTCTCCATTTAAATCGATGAGTTTTTCTGAAGGGAGAAATTAAGCATTACCTGAATACCTGGTTGCTCCCAGAACAATGGAACAGATCCACGGATTTGTATGAAAGAAGACACACAGTCTTCCAGGAAAATAACCTGTCAATCAACAAGAAATGTCCAATATCACTCAGAATTCATTATGCCTGATTAACCACAAAACAGAAGAAAAAAAGATTGACACATTTCATGAGAGTTTACAAAGCTGGAAGGATTAATAAGGAAGACGAAAACAACAGACAATGAGTTAGAATCAGAACATTCAACGATACCATATCAGCAGCTCAGATGCTGGATTTCAGGATGTTGAAAACCTTTTTAAAGTATGTATTTTCTATACATTTATATTACAGTAGCTGTAATAGAGATGTACTTTCTAGGGCTGGGCCATATCAGGACATACTCCTAATGCAAAAAAAAAAACCCAACTCAATTAAAACAAACCAAATCCTAAAGAGATATGACATAAAATTAGAAAAAAAAGAATCGAGGTGTGAGACTTCACGTCACCTGCTCGGTTTCCACGAAGTTGGCCACCTGGCCGTCGTCGTTGGTGCCGCGCACGTGGAAGCGGGTGCCCGCTCTTTCGGAGCTGAGCCGCGAGATGACGCAGGCCTTGGCCTGCTTGTGCCCGGCATAGATGGTCCGGATCTCCACCCCGCCGCACATGAGCCGCAGCAGCCAGTCGTCACAGTTCACCCCATAGTGCTTCAGGTGCAAGTGGAGCGACTGGTTCCTGCCCGGCAGAAGGACAAACAGGTGTTTCACCTCTGCTTAGAACTCCACCTGTCCGTCTTCTAAACCCTTCATCCGATTCAGGAAGGAGGGGGGAGCCGGAGCCTATCCCAGCAAGCAACGGAGGCAAGGCAGGCTACACCCTGGACAGGACACCAGTCCATCACAGGGACACACTCACATCAGGGTCAATTTTCCCACAGGCCAATTACCGTCTTCTCTTTTTTTAAAGTGCATACTTCCATGTGAAAGAAGTAAAATGTCAGCAAAAACTTAAAAAGCAATCAAAAACGAAAAGAGCGTAAGCATGCAAATAATGTTGACTCAACAAAAAAAAACATTCTATAAAATAAAGTTGAGAATATAGTTAGTGTTTATTCTAAAATAACCACTAATCCTTGTCAGTTTTATTTGAATTCATGTTTATTGTCTATTTTTAGCCATTTCTTTAGTGGACTTCAAAGCAAAACTAATTCATTAATGTAACTACATGTCTGAAGCCAAGATCAAGTTCTGCTCACATCCCAGCATCTATGTCTCTGGACTGTGGGAGAACAGACAAACTCCACACAGATAGCACCCCAGGTCCAGAATTGAACCCAGGGCCTGAAAGCTGAGAGGCAGCAATGCTAACCACTGCACCATCATGCCGCCCCCGTCCAGAGTTCATTTCAGAAAAGGCAATAGACAGGCAGGCAAACAACCACATCCCCATTTGTTCAAAACAGTGCACAAAACCACAGACTGCACGAAAAGGGAGAAAGTCCACCAACACCAACGACTGTACCACTGTGATCGTCTGCAAAGGGTATCGGAATCAGGAAGCAGGATGTCTTGCTTACAGAACTGATAACATTTACAGATCAAAGGGCCAAAGTCACACCTTACTCTTGTTTTACTAAATAACTCTGAGCACCTTAAGTATTAAAACAGGATGCTGTTACATTTAACTTGGTAACAAACTCACGGAACCTTTTTTTCACAGCAGCGCCAAGCAAAGCACAAATGCTAAGTCATCACTATTAAAGAACAAAACGTAGAGAGAGGGATGTGAGCAGAACTTGAACTTGACTTCAGACACCTATTTAAAATTTAATATTGCTTTTAAGTGCAAAAGAAACAGCTAAAAATAGAAGAAAACCATGAGTTCAAAGAAAACTGACAAGGATCAGCGGTCATTTTAGAATAAGCACTGACTATATTCTCAACTTTATTTTATGTTTATATTTTAATGTTTTTTTTTTTGCTGAGACAACTTTATTTGCTTTTTAAAATTTTGCTGACATGTAACTTCTTTCACTTGGAAGGGCTTGATTAAAAGTATGCACTTTGAAAAAAAGAGGACAACTCATTTGTAATTCAACCAAAAAAAAACACCAGTGGAAGAGTTTGAAGACTACTGCATGTGTTTAAGCCTTTTCACACAATTATTTCGTGTTCCTTTATTCTCACTGTCCCACACATTTCAGAATACTGTAGGGCAGGTGTGTTAACAATACGGTTTGCTGGATTATTTTTGTTTCCTTTTTCTGTAACTTTTAACTGTTCGGGCGCCCTTTCTCTTTCAGGGCTGTTCTGCAATTTTAGTAGGGAAGAAAGCCTGGCTGAGTTCTGCTCAATAACATCGTCCAAGCTTGGCTCTGAAAAGTGATGGGCTTAATGACATTGTGTTCTACAGTTGTGAAAATTGGACCCAACATGTTTAAGGCTACTGGTTGTAGTGATCTGGACTGAAGTTTTGTGTCACTAAATTGACATTTCAAGAAAGAAGCAGCAAACCTTGATTTAAGAAATGGAGCGAACAAAAAATGGAACTGTCGATTTTCTACCCGACAGGTTTACACATCACTGGTGTTGTGATTCATTGCGGAAGAGTTTACATTTTGGTAAAAAACAAAGTCCTCCAAGTCCCACACACTGCAGTGAAGCTGAACAGGTTTGTGAGAGGCGTTCGTCCACAGTGGAGGTGGCCGCCAATCACACTCAGACACACTGTGCATAAGTGCTAGCTGTGTATTATATATCACCATTAAAAAATGGTAGTGCACTTTTTCATACACAATAAGCGCAATTATATTAAGAAACATGTAGGTACATATTTATTTTAAGACTTTCTTGAGCTATTGATATATCAATTTTCATGTTCTCTCATATAAAATGTACTGTTGAGCCACTCATTTAGAAGCATGTTTTAAAAGAAAGGAAGAATATCATAAATTTAAAGGAGAGCTTAAAAGGAACTACACAATGAAACAGATTTACAGTATTATATATTATACAGTTTATAAGTATATTATGCAATTTAACTATTTGTGAAAAAATTTAGACTGCCTTGTCATGGCCACATCCAGTTTTAATATAGTATATGCTGCCCAATACTGATAAGCTTGGAAAACAGACTGTCCTACGTTTCCATAATGCTTATCTACTGCAAATTTAAATGTACAAATAAAATACATTGTTATTATTAATATCCAAAGCAACTTACATGTGCAGCCATTTATACAAACAGGCATTTTACCAAAGCAATTTAGGCAAAGTAGGTATATTTTGACAAGTCACTGTAACTATACAGTATATAGCAAACAGCAAAAAGTACATAATTTGATAAAATAAAACAATTCTTTAGGATATCTATGTCAAATCCATCAATCCATCTTCTAACCGCTTTACCTAATGCTTGGTCATGGGGAAGCAGGATACATCCTGGATAGAACAGAATTGTCCTGGAAGCTACCAGTGCAAGAAAACTGGAGCACCCAGGGGAAACACATGTGAACACGGGGGGAACACACAAAGGTCACACACCTAGCACCCAGATACTGAACTGGGGGCCCAGCACTGCACCACCCTATTTCAAATCACTTCCTGAAATTAAAGCAGCTGTCATGTCCACAGATGGCCTTGCAAAGTAAAAGGAAATGAAAATATAAATGTGGTAAATGAACCGTAGAAAACAAATTAGCATTCCCTTACTGAGATGGTACGTTGTAACTAGGATCTTAGCTGAAGTCAGTGATTGGGCTTCTTTCACAATCCAGGGGTCAAACAGGTATCTAAGGGATTTCTAAATCAGGAAGCCTATGGAAAAGACAAAACAGAATAGGCCAACACACGACCCACTGGCCATAACTCCAAGGACTGCCGTCTGCTCATGCTGTGGTCTTAAATTGGAGGGAAAAGATAGAGCAATGCTTTGCTTCCTGATATACTGAAATCAGCATCTGTGCCGATTAATCACTACATGTAAAAGCGTAATCCAAAACACCGAGCTGGGTGTTTAATGTTCTGTACAAATAAATCTCCTCAGCAACACCTTTTCTTTGCATATGCAGTGCATGACAAAGCACTTATTTGAATCCTGTTCTGATGCCCATCTTTACAGAGCAAATCATTAAGCACATGTATCCTGCAGGTTTATGACACTGCGGGGCTGGCTTTGCAGTGCTGGGGCCCTGGGATAAATCCATGGTGTGCTATCTGTGTGGAGTTTGTATGTTCTCCCCATGTTCGCATGGGTTTCCTTCGGCTGCTCTGGTTTCCTCCCACAGTCCAGTACCAGACATACTTGTAGAATAATTGGAAAATTGGCCCCGATGTGAGTATCTGTGTTTATGTCCGTCTAGCCTGCGATGGATTGGTGTCCTGTCCAGGGTGTTTTCTGCCTTGCTCCCATTGCTTGCTGGGACAGATTCAGGCTCCCATGCGACCTTGCATTGGATTAAGCCATTAGAAGATGGAAGGATGACATGACATTTTATTTAACATCCTCAAAAACAGGAATATATTATCTTTACCAATGTTATCATTATTATTATTAATAGAAACTGAAAGACACTTTTGTCAAAAGATGAACTGTGCCCATTTATGCAGCTGAAACGATTAAACGTCCTCACTGAAGAGCCTTTTGTTCAAAGGTGTATGAATGCAGTAATCCATCACAGATCTGAGTCTTCTAGGTGTTAGTCAAGAGGGCTGGCCACTCCTACACACTACTACTATATGATGTTCCTATAGTTCAGGGAGAGGCAGCCTGTGGAGTGTGATCTGGGCACAGGCACAAGCAGCAGTGCAGGGTCCAATAAGCCCAATAAGAAGGCTGCTGTGTTTCGCCTCTCCTGCAGAAATCAGATCATACATCTGCCAGTTCTGGCACAGGTTTCCTCACAAGGCCTGTTCTAGCAGAGATTAAACAAACTCCAGATCTCTTAAACTGCATGTGATGGAGCCTTGGTTCTTATTCACAGCAGAACTAAATACCACCCCCTGAAGTTCTGTGCTCTGGCAGCGTGTTCAAACACAGCAGCCCTCCTTGTGTAAGTCAGTACACATCTCTCCAGAAACAACAGACAGCTGCTAAGCATTGAACCTTGTAAAACCAGAAATAAACACCAGAAAAATACCAGAAAAGGGACTTTCCTTACAGCAAATGAGATTTGCTTGTAATAAACCCCCCCAAAAAAAAATTCCAGTTACAACATTCCGGTTAATACATCCTTCCAACTCCCACCACTGAAGGTCATACACATAGATATTTAGACAAAAGGAAGTGACAACATGCACTCAAAATAGTTTGGTATGGAGTTTAAAGAGTTATTACCGATTAATCAACAAAGAAAATCACATTTCATAAAGCAGGGAATTCTTCCACACTGTCTGATTTTGCATTATATAATTTTCATAATATACTTTTCATTTGAGGCCACATGGCATATTATGCTCTTCATCTTAAAGAAGAAAATTTACGCTGGCATATCATATATTGTAAGGTAGCACATTCATGATCAAACAAGAGAGAAAAAAAACATTACATCAGCAACACAACACAGGAATTTAAATACAGCTGTCTGGAATACTCACCAAAAGAATCTGTTATCAGTGGTATCTTCCTTAATCCTGCGATGTGCGTTGAGACTGAGGTCCATACTGACCCCGCTGGAGGACCATGCGAAATAAAAGTTTCCAGAGTTCAAGATCTTCCGCACGTCCGAGATCCGATCTTCATCCGAAGGGTCGTTTCTCAGGGAGACGAAGTCAGTGGACGTGACTCGAAAGACTTCGGACTCCTGCACCTTGCCGACAGACATGCACCCAGTGACTACCACGAGGCTGTGCAGCATCGCGTCTCCTGGTGAGAGCGAAGAGGCAAGCAGAGAGAAGAGTCACGCACAGCAGAGTGAGAAATACCACTCTCTGGGAGGACCAGTGAAAGATGCATGGCGATTCCAAGGGACAATAGCAGGGCCGACAAATGTTTCGGTATAGGGGCCAGCAGGAGAGCTTCCTTTAAAAAAAATTTTAAAATTTATTTTAAAAATAAGAGATTGGTTCCAGCAAGATGTGTCAAAAATACATAGTTCTCAAATGGAAGGGGGGTCTGCTTTTTAGCTGGAGTCATATAATTCTCCTCTTAAGTCAAGATGTTTAAGTCAAGTTGAGCACTTCTTTCATCCAATTGAGGGTAGGAGGTGGACCACAGCCTGTCCTGGCAAGCAATAAGTTCAAGAAAAGCCAATTAACCTTAGCTGTGGGAGGAAACTGGAGCACCTGGAGAAAACCCACTCAAACACAGGGAGAACATACAGACTCCACACAGATAGCACTCCAAGTCCAGAATTGAACCCAGGGCCACAGCATTATGAAGTACCAATGCTAAACACTGCGCCACCATGGCACCCCCATTTTTTCCAATTCTAAACAAAAGTATTTTTATTATACAGTTCCTTATATTGAGGAGTCGCTTTATTTTATTTTGACCTGTGCGCGAGTTCTGGACACAGCACTAGACTCGTAGTGACACTCCGAGTGTTGTCATTCAAGGAGAAAGAGACAGATTTCTATCACCGTCCTCGGCCGAGCCCAATCCCAAGATGCGAGTCTGACTAGAAACTACTGGAATGTGTGATACACCTCCCACACACCAAATCACAATCTCCACCGTAGGTGACCCCGAGAGACAAATGGGACTAAAACTGGCTCTGTAAATATTTCAGAAACTTGTGGAATACGTGATGGGTCCTGTTCCTGTTGCTGAACATGTTATAGAGTGGGGGTACATAACATGTTGCCCAGTGAGTATATGCTGCTGACATCTTCAATAATGTTAGAATACAGACCTTTGTGAACCAGGAATTGCTAGGATTACTCCACCTGTTCAGGGCATGAATAGAGCAAATCTATACTAGAAGACTGCAATTTTTCCACACAGAGGACTTCAAAACATTAAGGAGGTGCCTAAATCTCAGAAGGCAAAGCAGTCTCCAATAAAAACAGCCACTGGAGAACATCACATTTGTTTAACACAAGTGAAAAATACCAGATCTAAATATCCAAAAAAAGACTCACCAAGGTTAAGCCTTAACACTCCCAATATCCCGTAGGCATCCAACATTTTGGTGTATCCTCCCTTGATGGCTTCCTTCTCCGCAGACGCTATGAAAAACAAAGGGGAAAAAACAAATGATCAAAATGATTCCGTAAACACTGTTTCTATGACAACAAATGAAAGAGTTGCAGAACAGGACTAATCATTTTCAAAACCTTGTGATTCAACATGGGTGGTGGCACTGTGGCCCAGAAACCCAGTGGTTAGCATTGCTGCCTCAGAGCGCCGGGGCCCCGGGTTCAATTCCAGACCAGGGGTGCTGTCCGTGTGGAGTTTGTATGCTCTCCCTGTGTTTGCGTGGGTTTCCTTCGAATGTTTCGGTTTCCTCCCACAGTCCAAAACCACACTGGTAGGTTCACTGGCTTCTGGGAAAATTAGCCCTAGCAAGGTGTGTGAGTGTCTATGTGTGCCCTATGATGGACTGGCATCAAGTCCAGGGTGTACCCCGCCTTGCACCCCACTTGCAGGGACAGGCTCTGGCTTCCCTGTGACCTTGAATTGGAGAAATCAGTCAGAAAATGGATGGATGGATGATTCCACACTTTGGACGGAGAGTGGAACAGAGGAAACAACACATGCACACGTCATATGTACAAAAAACATCCAAGGAAAAAACTGGAACGGACGTTTTCAATGTTTAATGTTTGAAAAAACAACAAGCTTAAGTCCTGTCCATTACCATTGTTGGGAAATTGACCAACTTAAAGAAGAATGTCTTTCTAGATTATCATACAGAGACTGTGTTGTACTGCACAGCAAGTATTACCAACAAGTAATATTGGTGTCCTTGAGTACTCATGAAATAGAAAAGGTTTACGTAATTTATCTATCATGTATGAAAAACTGGTTGATAAAAAAACAACCCATTATGGATCTTCTTTGTCATTTTTGTGAAAGTGATTGAATTTTCATACAATTCCCCTCTAGCCTCTTTCTGAAAATGACGTATACTGAAATTTAAAATGTCATCCAAATGTTAAGACCATATCAGCATGGATTTCCCTGGGTGTAAGTCTTTTTAGCAGCAAAAGCTTACCGACTGGTCGCATTTCACAAAAATCAGAGGGTTCATGGGGAAACTCTGACCAGTATTTGGTAAAGAAATGGGAAAGATAAGGAAGATAATGTTTTTTTTAACAACTAAATCTTACTTCACAGGAAACAAAATATATTTCCAGTGCTTCATAGTCAGGTTACACATTTTGAATTGCTGCTTTTATACATATAATAAGACTGGCACAAGATCAAGATCTAAAGGGAATGATTACAATATGCTTTTTTAAAAAAACATAGCACTTTTAACATTAACGTTCAAAAGCTTTTATTAAAAAAATGGAGAGGGCAGGACAGATTCCAAAAAGTTTAATTGCCAGCCATATCACCCTAGAATTCACAACTGGTAACCCACTAAAGCTAAGCAGGTGTGAGCCTGGCCAGTACTTAGATGGGAGACCTCCTGGGAAAAACTAAGGTTGATGCTGCAAGAGGCATTAGAGGGGCCAGTAGGGGGCACTCAACCTGTGGTCTATGTGGGTCCTAATGCCCCAGTATAGTGATCCATTCTGTAAAAAGGCACCGTCCTTCAGATGAGACGTGAAACTTAAAAACCGACCCTCTGTGGTCATTTAAAATCCCAGGGTGTTTCTCAAAAAGAGTAGGGGAATTACCCTGGCATCCTGGCCAAATTCTCATTGGCCTTTACCAATCATGGCCTCCTAATAATCCCCATCTATGAACTGGCTTCATTACTCTGCTCTCCTCCCCACTGATAGCTGATGTGTGGTGAGCGTTCTGGTGCACTATGGCTGCCGTCGCATCATCCAAGTGGGGCTGCACACTGGTGGTGGTGGAGGAGAGTCTCATTACCTGTAAAGCGCTTTGAATGGAGTGTCCAGAAAAGCACCATATAAGTGAATTATTATTATCATTAATAATAATAATTCTATCCACATTATAAACAAGGGTCATTCTAAAGATGAAAAGGATGGACGAATCCCTCAAGACATCATTCAGAACAGACAGGGCAGTGTGAAAAAGAAAGAGCAAGGGCCTTTCGTAAGATCTGGCATTCGACGGTTGACACAAGCCACTGCTGCTCAGACAGGAGCTATGACAAAAATGTATATGGTGATAAAGAGAGCCAAAGCCAGGAAGGAAAGATGACTGATAAGCAGAGGGCAATCCGCTGCCATTGGGAAGGAAAACAATGCGTACAGTAGTGTCCGCAACAGTTCACTGATAAGCGAAAGTAATTCAGCTACCTAAACCATCAGAACAGAATTCATAATCCCGAAAAAAGATGAACCTGTGATCACAGCCTGATCACACCATAGATATACCAACTTCCTTTCAGTTTGCTTCCTTGTATCTTTGCAAGTTAAACATGATTAAACGGAACATATGCATTTTATTGAAATCGACATACAGTACATTACATAGAATTTCTGGATTGCAATTTCAGATGCAGTGAGAAGGCCTTTAGAAAGAAAAGTGCTTGCAATCATCACCACGATGTCCAGCTATGAATAAGTCTAAGTCCAGCAGCCAAGCGCAATATTTAACAGGTCATCTGGTAAATAAAATCTCCGGTATTACATTGCGAAACATGAATTAAATTACACACACCAAACATGGGTATGCAAAGTGTTGAGCAAAACCATCCTTTTCTTTACTGATCCATAACTGAAACCTGTTATACACAGGCCGGTATGGCAGCATTTAGAAAACACAAAAAATGACAGTCTTCTGTTGAAACATCTAAAAAACCTGCACAGCACTATATGTCACGACAGCTACAGATACTGGTAAGGGTGTGCTCTGTTTCTTTCGGTATTTCCAATTAGGCTCAAGTCTCCCGGGGTCCTAGAGGAAAGACTAATGAGACATTTCTCTGACAAAATGTACAAAGAAGACTAACTCAGCCCCACCCTCTTTGACAGAACAGGGCTGGATACTACAAGCAGTGTTTCACTTAGCTGAGCAGGAACAGCTTCCATGATACATTTGCAGTAACAGATTTTGCTGACCTTATGTTTAAAGACTTGAGCATTGGGCAGTGCTTAAGAATTAACATGACTCCTCCCTACCCCACCCACACACACACAGCAATGCACCATGGTGTAAGGTAAAAACTGTCAGATGGCTTGATGGTTCAGAAAACATTTGCAAACCGCTGCTGTGACTCTGGTTACTGGACTTACACAGGACAGCAACAGCTCCCGACTCGAACAGCAGGCACTCCTCTCGGTTTCTCGTCTCCACTATCACGCTGTAGGGAGGTGGGTCCAGTTTGTGATAAATGCGATATCCTTTGCTGAAGGCCATCTTTTTCTTCTTCTCTTTTTAAGATATTAAAACACACCTGAAAGAGCAGAAAAGAGAAACCTTCAATTTCTCAAGCCTCAATCCAAGACGAACGCAATCAGATTTTCTCAAAAAACTAATGTCCAGACGTACAAATCTGGTCAATATTTACGATTGCAGGTTTCAGGTCCCACTTCAAACTGAACCCAAGATTTATAAAAATATGCAATACAAATGCGATAAAAGTAACATAAGGCAGACTATTAATTACTCTTGATTCTGATGTTTTGCAAAAACACTTTTTTCATTTTTGTATGATTTATAACCTTACGCCTGTCAGATGCCAACTGGAAATGGTCCTTCATTTGCAAGGGAAATGTCCACAAAAATAAAACTCTGTTCTCTAAAAATAAATGCAATCAAAGTTGCCAAATGAATAGATTTCCAATAAAGTATAAGGAAATGTAAATTATTCAAAGAACATAATTTTTTACAATGGCCTTATTTTAAAAAATGCAGTCTGATTCTGAAAAATCAGTTTTTCAGTTTTTGTATTTTGTCTCTAACAAGTGGCCAATCAAATATTTTTCCTGGGAAACAATCATTTGTCCTCGCTTGAACCAATGCATTCATTTCACATCAGACAGCACTGCCCAATCAAAACACTATCAACTATCAATCTCTAAAGACTTGATGTGAAATTCAGGATCAACTAATACTAGCCCCAATACTTCATGCAGCCTGGAAGGTAGACAATGTCTAAAGTCTTCCATCTTAATCTGCAAGTGTGACTGGAATTGCAACTTGTAAACTGTAAAATGAAACTGTAAACTATAATTTGCATGCAAGGTTGCAGCCCTGATGCGATACCTACGAGTTCACACAAGCCTGCCCCTCCATCGTTGTAGACTTCCCTACAATCTCCAGCCTGCAGAAACCCATGGCTAGCCTGGCAGGTAAGATAATATAATCTAGTGTGACTAACGATCACACCAGTGTCCCAGACAGAGCCAAAGAGCTGAAGCCCTATCTGCTAAAATCTCTCCAGGACCCTGCTAAACTCCAACACAGTCCACCTCCTACGCTATGAGCCAGTTGCCTTTGGAAGAAACCCACTGAGCAGTGTTGCAGTGGGCACTTTTTTCTCCTTGGGCTCTCTGGAGGTGAGCATATCCATCATTAGCAGAAGGATGAACCCTTGATTCATCATCGCCAAAACACAGGGTTGCAGCTTCTGATGATCCAGAGAGAAAACACCCACGATTCAGCCTCATGGAGTTGTAGACTGCCTTTTTAAACACTAGCATCAGGTCCCCTTGCTGTCTGCTCTAATAAAATAAAAAAAAGAACTGAATCTTTTTAGGTTGGAACAGAAAGATCTTCTAGGGGACCTGCCTCATGCTTTTCAAGATCAATGGATTTTTTTCAGTATCAACAGAAAAACAAAGTAAGGACACGTGTGGAAACTGCAGGGCAGTGCACTTAAAAACTGAGAACTGGAAGTGATCCTTTACACAGAGAATTGTGGGAGTATGGCACAAGCTGAGTAGCTACTGTATGTTTCTAAAGCTAATACACTAGTTTTCTACAAGAAACAGTTAGATGAAACCTTCGCACCACTGAGCTATGAGTCAAGTGATCTTGTCTTATTTACAACCTCTTATATTTTTTAACTCATATGAGACTCCAGTGGACAACATGGTGGTGAATTGGTGAGGACTGCTGCCTCACAGCACAGGGCCCTGGATTCAGTTCCAGACCAGGGTGCTATGTGTGTGGAGTTTGTTTTTCTCGTGTTAGCATGTTAGAACACCTGCCAGGTGTTCTGGTTTCCTCCCAGTTGAAAAACACACTGGTACATTAATCGGCACGCAGGAAAAATGGCCCTGTTGTGTATGTGTGTGTCCAGGGTGTACCCTGCCTTGTGCCCAGTGTTGCCGGTACAGGCTCCAGCTCCCCCATGACCCAGAATTGGATCAAACAGTTAGAAAATGGATGGCGAACGGTGGATGGATGAGACTCTAGCAAGCTGCCTTGGAGATAAGGCTTAACTCTCAAGTGCTTCAGCTCAAAGTGCCATTATTGTCTATATTATTGCCATCATAGTGTCTATATTTCAATCACGGTGTTGTGCTTCAGACGTATTACTGTCATATCCAATACTGGAAATCTGCCAGGTTGGGTATCTGTTAACTTGATGTTAAAAGAAGCAGCTAGGACTGTTTAAATATCCCCAATTTCCAGGACAGATGAAACATGGTAGTCTGGACATCCCTAAAATTAAATAAATACATTTGCACCGGCCTCCAGCTACTACCTTTGAAAGCCATGACTCTCAGGCCAACAGCATTGAATTGACTAGAATGTGTCAATCGCGCGTTGCAGGAACTGTCACTTACCACACCACCAGTTCTAACAAATCTGACAGCAGGAAATCATATACAGTTCGCCCCCTTGCAGTTACATAGGATACGCGCACAGTAATCTTGCTCCACTGCTGTGTTTGGGTGATTTGAACTCGCACCGATTAACCTTCAGTTAGGTAAACAAAAAAATCGCAGACTGGCGTTTCATTCTAATCACGCAAAATCAATTCAGGCCCTTTGCGTGATACAGGCCAGAAGACACCACCCTTGAGCATAAACCCAATATGATAATGAATGGCTGGCGGCTATACAATATACGAAATTACAATGGGACTCCAGGTCCTGCTGCTCTGACAACATAAATAGCTGCGTATACTGATATGTATAAAATCAAACACAAAGATTAAAATGCTGACGTTCAAACTGGTTTACCAATATTAAAATGACATTTCCTAACTCTAACTTATGGCAATCACTGAAACCACATATTTTCACGCATCTCTTTGATTTATAACACCGTCTTGTCTTCCGGCTTCATTTTGCTTCTACAGTATCCTGTTATGAAGTATTTTAGTGCATTTCGCCTCCTCACTAAGCCCAGTACGCTCTTTAGTGAAAGGCCATCTGTCACGCAAAGACACGCACGGGTGTTAATCGCGCAGGCCAGCGAAAATGGTCTGTATCGCAGAAAACGATTTACAGGTATTTCATATAATGATATTTTCAAATCTCCTCACCGTCCCACTGCTGTCTCCGCCGGATTTACCAGCCTCTGATCTCCGAGACCACAGAGTCCCTGCCCTCCCACTGCCAATAGGCGACGTCAAACGTCCGCAGCGCACGGTTCCGCCTGCGTAACCGTATAACCCGGCACACACGGGCATCCCAGGTTTGTGAGGAACGCTCATAGAACAAAATGGTCTAACGCTAAGACTTATGCTAATAAGGGGTCTAATTCCCCTTTTAATGCTTATGAGGTGGAAATGCAGTATTACTTCCATTAAAAACTTGAAATATATATATATAAACAAATCTGTTGTAACTGATGCAAGAAATTTAAGTTATTGTGCTCAAATTTATACCTTTGTTCTGCGTTTTTTGTTCACTTATATTTTTGGATACCCTTTCTCTTTTGCATAATTTGATGTTCAATAAAACTTTTGAAAGAAAGATTTTTTAAGGAATGCGCTTGCTTTGTAAGAATCAGGGTTTTCAAGATAATCTGATAGAGTGAGAGCCCAGTTTCGAAAACTGTCATTAAAGATTAAACACACGTGCAAACTAAAACTGATATCTTTAATCATAATACAGCTAGTTTTTTTATATTTTATGTTTGCACATATTGCAGACTCACTGTGTACTAGGCCTCGGGGGTGGAGGACTGATATTTTGTCCTTCTTGGAAACATTATGTTTTTGCTCTGTAAATAATCAGATATAACTAGTATATTTTCTCATTCTTCAATTAATAAACAAAAGCTGGGTGAAAAAATATTCAGGTCACCAAATCCTGCTTGACTACATTGAAATGTGCATTTAAAGTTGATAAAAGGAGAAAATTTCAAAGGTTGTGGAAGTATAGAAGAACTTACCCAGCTATGTTGTTTAAGCTGAAATTTTAAACTCATGTTTCCTTCATGACGCGCCTGAGTGCAGAGTTCAAATAGCTAAGAGAGTCCTAAAGAGCTGGACAAGTCAAATACCACCCTCTCCTTTTTAATCTTATGTTCTTACTTCAGTTTTTTTGCCTCACAGTAGCGCCTTAGGACCTGGGAACGCTGGAAACTAAGCAGTTATTGAAAATGGGTATGTAACTCTGTCTTAATTATTACTAATAGCACCCATTATATGTTATTATACATTGCCTGTGTGGGCACCCAGGTTAATATGAACTTTAGAGAGCCGTGGCCAGAAAACTACTCGGTATACTTCTAGATGCCTTAAGATGTTGTATTACCAAACGCGAACTACATTTCCCACAAACCCACTGGAGTACTTCCTGTAGTGTTTCTACGTTTCCGCTAAACTGTCTGTCAGTTGTGACGTGCTTGCAGGTCCCTTCCAGTCAGATGATGGTGTCACAGGTGGTTGTCTAGTACGATAGACTCGTGTAAAGAATAAACCAAAACTGAATCTGCTATTAAATTGGTTTATGTCTGAAAACAACAATGGGACGATTCCGTATAGTGGCACACTAGCCTGCGTGATTAAGCTAATACATCCGCCTACTGTGCCAAACAACTTCCTGTTACAGTTTCATAGTTGATCTTATGAAAAAGTGCTTTAAATTTTTATCAATTAGTATGATGTAATAATCTGCATCACTGAAGCCACTCATAGTTATGGTGTCTTTTAAATCACAGGCAGGAGGACTTAAGTGAAGACAGGTCCTGACTGGTGGACTACAGTACGTGCTGACAGGTCAGAGAGAAAAGGGAGGTTACCAGGGCACTAGAATATATTGGCCACTCATTACCCTCCAGAACAAG
The DNA here is from genome assembly GCF_040954835.1 of Lepisosteus oculatus. Taxonomy (NCBI): domain Eukaryota; kingdom Metazoa; phylum Chordata; class Actinopteri; order Semionotiformes; family Lepisosteidae; genus Lepisosteus; species Lepisosteus oculatus. The sequence continues at coordinate 19,994,565 of NC_090700.1, forward strand.
TACTTTGGGAGTCAGTCAGTAAGGTACACACATCTGAAGTGTGTTTGGAAGAGGTTTGGTTTACAGCTGGTTGTTAGCCAGGAATCAAGACCTACAATATGTGGACAGGCTATTCAGAGCAGGGGTAGACCTACTGTAGTAGTTACAGTTTGGCAAGTTGCTCCTGAAGTAAGGCTGGGTAACAGCATAAGCAATGTGGCTCGAAACTGTACACACACCTTTGTGTAAAGATGTGTATCCTGTTCTTTTGAGTTAAGAGGCAGCTCTCGTTCTTACTCCAAAATACATTCTTACGTTTTACATTGTGCTATCCAGTTTCTGTTTACTGTTGGAAAAAGTCCTGGAAAAGTCCAAAACCTCTGTTAAGGTTTATAAGGTCAAAATTACTGCCCTTCATTTTGTTTGGCTGATTTGCTAAATGTACTGTATAAAGGTGTTTATAAAGTTGTTTCTTGCATTCAAAGCAGTGTTGGAAGGCAATGGGTTACCAGTTACTGTTTTAATTGTAATAAGAGCTCAAAATCCGGGTAAAGGTCATCTCTTACACTTTTTTGACAATAATACGATTACAGTTACTTTCAGTAATTTAGAGATTATTTTAAGCAATTCTTTTTGGGATTAATTATGTGAATAAAGCAGAAATGAACTAGAGTATTTACAAAGGGATCTTTTCTAATTCATAATGTTATTTAATTATTACCCATATGACAATTTAGGAGAAAGTAGGAGACATACAAGCATTTTCTGTTCTTTTGCAGGAAGTACAGTACTGTATATGCAGATTTCCCCAGTGTGCTGTGCCTTGGAAAATAAGGTTTTTATGGCATTAGAAGAGTCATGATTCTTGGTGCATGTGCTGGTACACTTCAGATTGGATAAAAAATGCATCATGATCAAAGCTCTGATTTACCTGGTCAACATATACAGTCAGAACATGAAATTAAAGGGGAAACTCAATGCTATGTGTGTATTTCGGTGTTTGAAAGAATCAGAATTGATAAGTGCATTTCAAATCACAATGAATGTAAAATGTACATAGTAACATGTAAAACCCCCTTTTTACATCACAAAATAGACTACATTTCCAGGTATGTGCAGCACCATATTCTGTGATTCAGAACAAGCCAGCAAAACATCCAGTGAAGTGAAGCGGTTCTATTACATTGTAAACAAGCAGATTTGTGAATACAGGTACATTACTTTTAATCCAGCAGAAATATTGCTCTCCACTTTGAGACAGTTTCGCAGTCAAATACTAATTATTTATTAACTCTGCATACAGATCACGTTAGAACATTTCTCAGGTGAAATGTCTGCTGCACAACCTGTACTTATTCACTCATGCATCGCATTACTGTACATTAGTCATTAGAGTGACTAGAGAGCAGGAAGAGCCGGTTCACAATTCTCATGAACTCTCTACAAAAATAGTGACAGTACTTTCATAGTTCACAATTTTGTGTTTAATTCGGAATATCTTCAATTTTGCCATACTATCAATTAATTTATTTTATAATTGAGGTTTAATAACCGGCCTGAGAAATTAGGACTACAGTTCCCCTTCAAGTGCAAGTGGAGGGATACTGATTGTGGCCTTCTGTGAAGTCTGGCTTCCTGACTGTTTTGTGAGCTGTGAAAAGATGTCAAGACAGAAGCCCCGTTACTAGAGGGCACTTTAAAGATATTTTTCTTGAAACATAAAACAGATTCTACCTAAGAATAGGAAAATCGAAGACCAATAGTATATAATGAGAAAGGGAGCAATATATAACATAATTGAAAAAAAAATATTTATTCAGTTAGAGAAAAGGAGTGCACTGAATTGCAAAATAGGTAAAACTAGGTTAGTAGGATGGTTGAGCAAGAGACAGAATAGAATAAAGCGTTAATATAATGTATTTTTCAGGATAACAACAGCAGATGAACAGTAAAGGATGAAGCAGGATGCCTCAGGAAGAGTGAGATAACATTGGTAGTTCCATGTTGAAACTGCAAAGGACCATCAGCCCAGAGCTAATCACGATTTTCATGACATTAAGCAAATAGAGAGCACATGACTCCAGCCCCCAGTGGACAGAAAGCCAGTTCACCAGAGAGCAGCTGGGTGGCCTGGAGCAATCAGGTTAAAGTACCCTGCAAAAAGTACGCCTCAGGGACTTTAACCCACCAGTCCAGAAACTGACCCACTACAGTATGTTACACTGTCTTCCAAGAAAAGTAACCTGGCTAATATATGGAATTAGTTAAAGTCATATTTCACAAAGGTGTTTATCAAGGAAGAAATTGACAACACATCTCTAGCTGAGCCAAGATAAAGCTTAGCAACATTAAATAGCTTTAGCATAGTATAGAGTTTTTCTGATTACACATTGTACACTATGCTCTTTATTTTCTCTCTGATTCACTGTTGAGAGCTAAGGAGGTTTGCTAGCCACAATTGTTTCAGACACAATAGTGACTTTCGTGATAAGACATGTTTCATAAATTGACTGATTTTGCTTAAAATTATTATTTGCATATAGAAACTGCATTATATCAGCTACAGAACCTTCAAAACAATGTAAGAGGTACATTAAGGTACTCATGCAAAATGTCTCGAGATATTTTACTGAAAAAAATCCAGTGCAAAACATTGTCACTACTGTACACATTATTTGAAGAAATACAATAGTAGTTGACACCTTTAACCAAAATACAGCAACAAATGTTTTACTCTTGGTGTGTCTTGGTTCAATTCAAGTATCTGGCTATAGATCTAACACTGTAACACAGTTTGAATATAAAAGTGTGCAACCATCTTCTGAATGCACTCTTTCCACTGCATATTGATCACACAAATAGGCAGATTCTGGGCTACTGCTGTCAGATATGTATTTAAATGTACAAATGTATTTTAAATCAGAATGTGGATTAAAAGTGTTTAAATCAAAATATTTAAAGGATACAATTAAAATCTTAATTCGCGATGACGTGAAGCCAAAACCGATATTTTTTATACAATTTAGGAAAAATACATAGAGTATTTTATATACAAAAAAGCCGCGGTTACTTATATTAATACTATTTGTAGTTTTAATGAGTTATCGAAGCTTCAGCAATTTCAGTTGACTTGCTGTAATTTGCAAAACATGGAAAAATCTTGATTTTACGCGTTTTCAAATTAACAGCATAAAAAACGTAATCTGCCACGAAAGCACACAAAATGCGACCAGTTTCAAAATATACTTCCGTCTATTCTCAAACAGGTGTACATTGAATATGCATAACGACTTCTAACAGCCGGATGAACGCAATGAAGTATCTTCGGAGTTCAGTACCAAAATGACGAGGTTAGCTTTCTCTCCGTGCGGATCAAACTGCACAACGGAAACCTTATGATTGACAAGGAAGCGAGCCCAATTGCAAATGAGGCACGTGTTCAGCGAGGCTAGAGTAGTCCTATTGCAAATCAAGGAGGACGAAACCCCTAGGAAAGAGATGTTTTATGATTCCGTACCAGTGTCTTGCCTAATATAAAAGCAAACAAATGCTTTCCAAGTATAGATTCGTTCTTTCATACAGGAGATCGTTATCTACGTGCTGTCGCAGAAAACCAGCAATACTAACATAGATGAATCTTTAGGTAAGTTTGTGCATTGTACTAATTGCTTCGTGTCATTGTCGTGTGTTTAAACGAATACCTGAAAAAGGTAAGTTATACAACTACGAATTTATTGCATGATTTCTAGGTTTTATTTTTCTGATGATCTACTTACTGTGTTTATTGCCTGTGGTGAAATAAATTTTCACTCTAGTAATCTTCAATTCGGAATTTTTCACTTCCGTTTAAAGTTGTGATTATTTTACGGTCGAGAATGTTACTTTCAGGTAGTTAATGTAGCTCCACGTGTAGTTCACAGTTTTTAAAATTTGTTCATTTATTACCATTGCTATGAAGTCTTGTATATGCTAAAATATCTAATAGAGTTTGTTTGCTTAACCGCAAGCTGGTGATGCAGTGTTTCATATGAAAACCTGTGCGGAAAGTTGCGCATTTTTTAATGATTCATCGTCTCAAAGAAGTGTGAAAGTATTAGTGGTAGAAATATTTTCTGTAATCGAACACGTTTATCTGTGTTTTGTATTTTCAAAGTGCGACTTTGAAACCCTTAACGATTCGTCTAGCGACATAACAACTGTAATGTATGCAGAAACAGCGCTTTGTTATTCAAAATAACCTGTAAGCAGTAAGCCTACAGCGGTTTATATATAATACATATAATAATCTTAATGCACTAGTGTGTCTGTGTAGTTTTTGATGCCCTTTTCTGGTTGCAGACGGTGGTTTTGTCCAGACAGAGGAATGCAGGGTCTGTTTCTGGTGGAGCCCGTTGTCGGCTTTTATGCGTTTGCCAATTTTTTGGCATTTCCACTCCTGCAACAGTATGTGTACCGCCGACTGTGGCAGCAGGTGACGAACACCTCATATCCAACTGGCAACGACAACACGTCCGCTTGCAATCCGAACAGCACCAACGTCACTAACCATCATGAGGTGAGAGACTTCACTACAGACACTTTTATAGTAAACGAGCGAGGTGTTTTCGCAGTTTGCCAATGGTTTCACCCCGTTTGTATAATTTCCACCACTTTGTTTCACCTAACTTTTCACAAACTCAACGTCTCTCTGATCTCGGTTATACGTATTCCTAGTCTCCCTGAAACAAGTCATATTTGAAATACTTCTTCGCTGTTGATTTTTTTTTTAATTTAAAATAATATAAAATTTAATTTATTTCTGTGTGGGACTGTAAGAAAGGCTAAATATCTTCCAAATGTCCAGTCGTTACACATATTGACAATTGTGAGACGCCAGAAGTGCCCGGTCGAATGTTTGACACACCTAGTCTCTGTGGTATTTAGTTTGGCATTTTACCAGTCTTTTTTCCCCCACAAGGACAATAACACTGACTTAACAGCACTTCCATATAATTGACGGGGGGATTTCACTTCTGCTTTTTTATTCTCTTTTTTAACAAGCTGTTGAGAAAGGCATTTTTGTTCTACTGTGACAAACAACATGAACTGTCTTTTGCTTTTATCTCCTTTCAGGGACACATTTTGTTTAAAAAAATACCCCATTGGTTCTCGAAAGTTGGGATGCAAAGACTATACAGTATATAAAAAGCATTTTCCTCAAGTTTTAGATACTAACAGGGTACATCAAGTATTGTATTACCTCACCACATTTCCCAGTCAAATCTAATTGACTGAGGTGTGTTCCCTCGTTAGCACAATGTACCTCTCTACAATCCATGAAGCTATAGGTAATGTACCCCAGGGTATATACAAATAACATAAATACTTGTACAAATTAAAATGTCGCAAATCAATGATCAAGAATTGTTTCCCTTTGTAAAGAAGGGAAAGCACTGGCAGGACAAAAATAAACAAAGTGTTTAAGATCTTTGTACAGCAGTTTATAAATGCGAACAGATCTACTGAACAAGCCACCAGCTTTGAAATGACAACTCCCATAAACAAAAATTCCAGTTATCAGATTGATATTCTTTAAATAAACTTAATTGGCATTATTTAAAAAAAATTACATGGACATGTTCTCCAAATAGACTTGCTCTGAGCTTTTCTAATACACATTTTTAAGTATAAAAAATGATGTACCGGGGATATGACAAATGCATCTATTCATGAGTTAATTAATAGTCCAATGAATTTAAATACCCAAAATTAAGATTCAACTAATTTTGTTATCTTGTTATATTAATTTTTGAAATCTTGTTATATTAAAGTACATTAAGTCCAATGAGTACAGTCAGCTTCGGTATCATTAATGTTTGGGCCATGTAAAACAAGTGTTGAAAATCTGTATTAGTGAACAAAAACTGAGTCGGCAGCCTCTCTTCTAATTTTGCAATCCTTTAATTATAAGAAAAACATCATGTTTGCAGTTTTAGGGTACGAAACAAACTTCCCAAAGCTCTTATTTGTAATTTTCATTTTTCTTTATTTTTGCAGGATGTCCAAAAAGCAGCCTCTTTGTTCTCGCTCTACAATGAGCTGTTCTCCATCATTCCCAGCCTCCTGGTCACTCTAGTGCTGGTGTCTTACAGTGATTATCGAGGACGCAAGATCAGCATCCTCCTCCCTGTGATTGGGTCTCTGATCGCTTCAGTCACCTATCTCTGTGTGTCCTACTTCAGCCTGAGCCTCTACCTGCTGATCGTGTCCAACTTCGTGAGCTCTCTGTTTGGGGGCTTTGGGACTTTCCTGGGTGGCTGCTTCTCGTATGTGGCCGATATCTGTGATGACAGCAAGAAGAAGATGCTGCGAATGTCCAGCATGGACATGGTTCTTGGTTTGCTGTCGGGGGTGGCTTCCGTTTCGACTGGCTATTTCTTAAGGTCAACTGGTTTTAACTGGCCCTTCTTTGCCTCTTCCGTGTTTCACTGTATCAATATACTATACATCATCTTTATCCTGGAAGAGACAGTTAAAAATCCTTATTCCAACATCCAGAACGGGCCCACCCACAAGCCTCTCAAGAAGGTGGTTTATGGAATCTACCTCCTCTTTGCATCCTCGAGTAGGAAGAGGTCAATTCTGCTCGTCCTAATGATTTTGAGTTTCACGTTCTTTATTATTGCCAACCTGGGTGGCGTGTCCATTTTCATCCTTTACGAGCTGAACGTGCCCTTGTGCTGGAACGAAGTGCTGATTGGGTATGGCTCAGCCCTCTCCACCATCGTGTTCCTGACCAGTTTTGCTGGCGTGTACTGCCTTTCCTACTGTTTTTCAGAGGCTGCCATAGTGTTTATTGGGTTGCTGTCGTTCATGGCTGGCATGATCATGACAGCATTTGCCAAGACCACACTGCTCATGTTTCTTGGTAAGTGCCTTCATTTTTAACAATATGTCAAACTGCCTTTGACCTGGATATAATATTATAAACTATGTCCAATTAATTGTGTACTAGCAACCTGTTACCGGCAGCCTTTTTCCTTGTCCCAATTTATGTAATAATTTGACAGGGGGATTAAAAGGCTTATTTGGCTCTGCCAAATAACCAATTTAATTTTTTTCTGGAAAATGGTAACAGCTTCGATATCTAAATCCACCAACATTGTTTTACTCAAAAAGTTTTCAAAGACCATATAATAAAAATTATTTTATATATCATCTTTAAAAATAATTGGCTCAATATTGACAAAAAGCACTTTATCCAAAATACAGAAAAAATACAAAGCCAAGAAAACTAAGTAGATACAGAGAATACAACAATCACAAAACATCTCTCTGAAAAAGTTTTTTTTAGCTAAGCTTAAAAGCACCCAAAGTGACAGTTCTGGGTTTCGTCTGGATTTGTGTTCCAGGGCGTTGGAGCACAGCCGCACAAGGCACAATTACTCACACTTTTTATTAGTTCATCTTGTGCTGGAAACGGAGCAGTAAAATTATACCATGGGAATGAAGTTATGCAAGAGCTTCTACAAGTATCAAAACAATAGAACAAGAAGAAAACATTTAGCTCATTTTGTGGGATTAAGTTTGCCACAATGACTTATGTTTTCCTGTGGAGCCCTTATCTTGATTTTGTTTGCATAAAGATGCTATTTTTATATTTTGGGGTTCAAAAGTATCAGCATTGATTTCAAACCACAATAAAAGTAAAATATACACAGTAACCTGTAATATGTCCAATTTACATCACGAAATAGACAGAATTTCCAGGTATGCACAGCACCATATTCTGCAATTCAGAACGAGGCCACAAAATGTCCGGTGATGTGAAGTGGCCATATTACATTGTAAACATGATTTCTGAATACATTTCTTTTAATCAAACAGAAATATTGCTCTCAACTTTGAGAGAGTTTTGCTGATAAATGGAACTTACTTGGTAACTCTGCATGCAGATCCCATTAAAAACTTTTTGCGGGGAAATCTGCTGCACAACTTGTACTTAATTTGCTTGTACATCGTATTACATAAGTTTTTATAGTGACTAGCAAGCAGGAAGGGCTGCATCACGTCACAATTTGTGGGATCTCTTGCTCTCGCCTGTGGTGAGATCAGGGGTTAGCGATTACATGGCGACTTACAGTACTTTTACAAAATTCACAATTTTTGTGCTTAATTCAAAATTTGTAACATTTTTCTATACTGTCAATGAATTTGTTAACAAGATTTATTAACTTGTCTGAGAAATTGGGACTACATTTCCCCTTTAAAGCCCTCTGTTTTCTACTGATAAGGAGAGATAATTCTTAAGCTCATGTCTGGTATTAGAAAATAATCCATCAGAGGTCTCACTTATGCAGTGTCTTTATAAGTGAGTGTAACTCAGAGCATGTAGCGAATTCCCCTCTCGGGGAGATGGCAAGAGTTCTTCAGTTGACTGTTGTATTGTAGCAGTCTGAGAATATATAAGCCAACTGTTGAAGTACCAAAGCTTTTTCTAAATTGTTTGAGTTTCCCCAAATCACAATTTAGTGTTATAAAAAAAAACACATTCTTTATAGGAGTGTTGGTCATGTTAGATTTATTCATGAAATACTATTTAGTACTATGGTAATATTCTCCCATGTCAAATAATACAGTGACCTTCTAATATTAGCATCCTGTATGTTTTAGATTTATTGTAGATTTTTTTTATTAAAACATTAGTACTTTGCCTTTTTAAAAACAACACTGAACTTAATTCCATATGGACCATATTAAGGTATTCTAAGAATAAGATTGTAATGGTATAAATATAATTGGCACCACTCGTCCAGTCTTCAAATACAACAGTTTCTAAACTGATATTAGATAATTTGACAGCAGTGTTACTACCTTCTGGCCTGAATTCATCAGATCTCGGGAGTTAAGCAGTGCTGGTCCTGGTCAGTACTGGGAGATCTTGAAGGAAAATCGGGTTTCTGCTGTAAGGGGTGCTTTGCTGTTAGACTGCTGAGTCTAACTTGCTTGAATGTCCCCCTAAATATTTTACTCCTCCTCCTGATATTTAGTGTAGTGTGGCTACTGGTGTAGAATGAATTATTTACATCAACCCCTTTGGCCCTGGCCTGTATATGAGGTGCTTTGGGTTTTTTCAGGAAGGCAAGTATAAACACTAGGAACTAGAATATACTGTATTCATGTATTTTAAATGAATGTGTTCTGCTAAGCATCTGTGATTTCTTCTGTACCTGTATACATTACAATCTTGATATCCAAAGAATAGTCTTTGAAACAGACTTGTCCGTTTTCTGTAGCCTCTGTGATATATACAGTATATTAATTTAACTCCTCCATACTTTGCAAGAGATCTTTATTTTTTCATGGCTTGTATTCAGATGTTTTAAGGATCTAGAGTCTCTCATTCACAATGACAGAATGAAGAGGTGAACAGTTCTTCAGTATTGAGTCAGACGGCAGTGAAGCACAGAGCAGTGTTACATCACTGTTCTCTGTGAATGACATCACACAACACCCTGACCATCTTGTTTCTCTTTTCTTAGTTAGGTTGCCTATGCTTTTTGCCTTTATGCCTGCTCCCGTATTGAGGGCCATGATGTCCAAGATCGTTTCGAAATCTGAACAAGGTAAGTGGCTTTTCCAGAAAAGCCATCTGGAAAAACCAATCTAGGCATTCCCTCTCGCTGGCCTAGGCCATGCAGAATGGATTAAATTCTGCCAGTACTGGGTGGACCAAGGTCAGTGGAGATACTGTTCTGTGGCCACTGCCTGGGAGTCTGTGTTGCAGCATGTTATGTACTTGTGAGTGCTGCTCCAACCCAGGTCCAAACTTGCAACATCGGGGACAGAGCCCAGGCTGTGCTTTGGAGAATGAGTACCAATACTGCCAGAGCCATTCAGGAGGCCTGGCAGTTTGTAATAAAAATCCACCAAAAACATCCGTAATGCTTTGCTTTTCATAGATTTAGATCCGAAAACTGAAACTTTCCTCATGCAATGAGTATGCAGAAATCCAACATTCACCCAAGGGCACGATCGACGGACACTTAATTACAGAAATCATTTCTATTTTAAACAAGTATCAGAGCTCCCGTGAACCACAAAAAAAAGATACCATTTTGTACATTGAGAATGAAAGAAAAGCCGAATTAAGCCTTTTATGTCGAGCACTTTAAAAGGCTTTATCTCTCGGCAGATACACGTTAAAATAAGCAGCAGTTAATGTTCTCATTGTCTGCTTGTTGATTTCTGAAGCTAGCGTTGTCCCTGAATTGGCATTCAGTCATTCCTCTGCGAGAATGATGAAAGCCTGCTGAATCTGCTCTCTTTGCAGGGGCACTCTTCGCCTGTGTGGCCTTCTTGGAGAGCTTAAGTGCCAGTGCGACGTTTGCTGTATTTAACAGCATCTATGCTGCAACAGTGGCCTGGTTTTCCGGCTTCAGCTTCCTTGTGGCAGGAGGTCTATGCGTGATCCCGATGATTCTTATGGGGTAAAGTCTTGTATTTTCCTGAACGTGGTTGGAGTCAGAGGTGGAATGGTGGCGCAGTGGTTAGCATTGCTGCCTCGCAGCACTGGGGCCTTGGGTTCAATTCCTAGTGTACTGTCTACATGGAGTTTGTATGTTCTCCCTGTGTTAACGTAGGTTTCCTCCAGGTGCTCTGGTGTCCTCCCACAAGACATATAGATAGATTAAATGGCTTCTGCGAAAAACTGGTTGGAAAATTTCAGTAAGATGACTTTGGGTATTCTGTGTCAACATGGTGTGTTACAATTGCACTTTCCATCCAGAAGGGTTTCAAAGTGCTTTACATACTGTATAGAAGGGTATCTATGGTATTTATCACTAAAATTGAGAACCCACTCAAAATTCTTCAGGAAGAGAAGAGAATAATTTAGTTCTCAAGTTGAACTGTGGAAAAGTAAGTAAGAAGTGTGACTTAACCAAACCAAAGTTAATACTCCTACTCTTAAATTCCAATTCTATAGATTAAATGATCACACCTATTAATGTACTTCTTAATATACATATTCATACTACTTATTTGTAGTGGCCTCCCTTCCCAGTATTAGTGAGGCCCAGTCTTGCTTACCTTCTGAGATCTGGCTGGATCAAGATCTACATCCAGATACATCTACATATACTGTAGATGCTGACTGACTTAAGGAGGATTAGGTGTTAATCGTTTGTGGTTTCCTAAAGATGAGAGGATTGGTTTTAAGGAGCAAGACTTCTTTCACAGAGATGCCTCAGCTGCTTCTCTGAATACGTGGTACGATGTTGGGGTCCCAGGCTCCCTCATGTTTGTTGTGGTTTTGTGTGTGTGCACCCTGTGATGGCTTGGCGTCCCATGCAGTGTGTCACCACCGCATTGTGCTGTGTGCGTCTGTAGCTGTGCCCTTACCAGGGCAAGCATCCTTGTCGTAATGGATGGGATTACATCTCTTTAGGGTTTGATTTTTTTATAGGGCTTATTTTAACTGTGTGAAAATGAGTTAACTGAACCCATGGTTGAAGAAGGTACATTATGGTCTTTTTGCACATGCATTCAAGTTTACTGCTTCCATGACCGAAATCATCTGACATTCAGCTGAAACTGTCCACCTTTGTATCGGAGTGTGCTTTCAGCTTAATGATTGTTTCTTCTGCCTGACGCTTGCATGTTAACCCTGCGCTGTATTGTTTTATTATTGCCATTTTATTGTTCCCAATTTTATTTCACTGCTCTGTCTTCTGTGCAACAACAGTGATGGCCTCTTGGCAAGGTTATCACTGTAAATGGAATTGTGCTCTGCTGACTTAAATTATTACATAAAAGAGTATAATTATTGACTTGGTAGGTTAAGTCATAATTAACAGCTTATGCTTTCTTTTTCTGTCAAAAACTAGAAAACAAAAGTATGTTGAAAATATTTACATCCGATAGTCTTTAAAAGGCACAGTCTTCCTTTAAGAGTGTTGTTTCCTAATTCTTTATGAAAAGCACCTTTACAGTCACTGCACATAAAGAAAGTGTTGTTATTTAGGACACTGTAACTCAAAACCCCCACTGCACTATGAATTTGCAATATTTCGATTTTTCCTTTTCAAGATTACCTTAACTGACCCTATTGTCCATGAATGCTGTTTTCTTTATCCCTTGAACAATAGTCTTCAGAGAGCAGGAATGCAGAGCAAAGAGCAGCAGAGTGTCATTGAAAATTCAATTCAAAGGAACATGAAATACCAGGAAACGTCTTTAATTTTGGACAGTTGTCAAGAGGTGCTCTATTATAAATACAGTGCATTTCAGTGTTACCACTCCAGCAAACCTTCAGGAACTCCTGGATAAGATCTGAAGCAGCTGACTGTTTATTTGTTTGAACAGATCATTAAAATTTCAGTGATTTTATGGGTCATGTGACATTCCACTCCAGTGTTGGGTGTCAAAGGCTGTTCTGCTAAGCTTTATATAGTGTAACAAGCACTTTAACCTACACATATCTAGAAAGGTCAAATTACTGTACAATAGGGGTTCTCCTGCCTAGTCTGGGGACACACATCTACTTATGTTCGTACCTGTCAAGCTCTTTAACTTGATCCTTAACTGAGCTAACAGTTTTACTTGATTGGAGCCTTTCTGATGATTTTGCTACTCATAAGCTGGATATCTCAAGTTAGTTATGAAATGCAATCATTAGAAAGCAGATCTCCCACATGTTTAGGAAATTAAAGATTTCAAAAATCCCTATTATTAGGTCAGTTAAGGGCTCAGGTATTACACTAAGGTCAACTGGAACACAAACAAGCAGGTGTGGGTCCCCAGATCCAGAGTTGGGAAATCTTTCCTTAAAACAGGAGTAGGTAGCGATTCTGGTAGAGTCTTTAAGCTACCAATTTTTTTAAAAGCCAGCACTCATATATGTACTCATATTTAAGTAGTCCTGTGAGTATTTATAGTAGAAAGGTTCCAAACAAGTGGAATCTTCTTTCTTTTTAAAAATACACTCCCTCAGAAACAAACCACATGGCACACAAAACCTGAACATATCATCCAGTTAGTTTTACAGCTATCCTTAGCCTGTGTAAGTCAATGCTGAAAAGTGCTGACTCTTCATGCAGTTCTTCAGTATACTGTGTTATTGAATTGAGCCTTAACCACTGACTCGCTGTTCTTTTCTCTTCCCTCAGCTTTGTGGTGTACATGGGTGTTGAAGATGGCAGTGAAATCAAGCCACTTTTAGCTGAAAAAGAAGCCGGCAGTGACTAAGCAATTTTCACCTTACATCAGAAAAACAAAGAGAATTAGGAAGCCTGGCAGCATCGGATACTGCGGGACTCTGAACATGGATAATCTTGGAACATGGATAATTTGGTTCACTAAACCTTTTCTTTTAGAAAACTAAACCAACTAAGCACTTTAACAGAGCACTGCTCTTTTAACCAGTGTTGCTAAGCCAAATGTGTCAAAACACCATTACTCCCAGCATCATACAATTTAATTCCAAAAAAGGTTTCTTACTCTTGAATTAAACTGTGGGGGTGGTGTACATTTTTGTGACATTACATTTTGTGCATAATGAGCATGGAGAGAAAGCGAGGATGATTTTTTAGACCGACTCTTTGAGCCAATGATACAGGAAAAGCTTAGTAATATTTAAGATATTAGATGACATTTGTCTACCTTCTCACATAACTATTGTAATGCTTAGAAGCATTGCCAGAGAGAGCAACATTCACTGTACAGTATATTGCAGCAGGTTTTATTGACCTTAAGGCCTTCGCATTGAATTACGCAGCCCTTTCTATTGGCTAAAAAATGTAATGGTACCTATAAAATAGGGACCAGTGACTCAGCCCATAATATTTATTTTCTGTGTCTTTCTTCACTCAAAGGGTTATTATAAAGATTAACATATTACCCAAAAATGTGTTTGTAAAACACATGGACTGTGAAAAGCACAGAATTAAAGTAAATTCTTTGATCTTAAAAGGTAATTAACTAGAACATTTTGGATTACAAATCTATCTTGTGCAAAGTTGCCCTTTGCATTCATAATATTTTATTGTTGCTAAAGAATTTTAGCTTGAACTTGAATATTAGCAATATAAGATATTATAGTTGGGGGAAAAAAAGCTCTGCAGGTTTTCCAATTTGCACAACTCACACGGCAGTGGGGGCAGTATCAGCATTATTTAGGTCGCAGTGACCCCTGCAACTGTCTCAGCTGTCCTGCAGACTTGTTGTGGCAGAAATGAGGGGTGCAATGCTCCTTCAATCAACACTGACCTTCCTGCAGGTTACCACGACGATCACAATGTCAGAAAGTTAAATGACTCAATGGATGAGGGAGTCAGTGTGGCAGGTTGGCACTTCCTCATTTCTCCACGTGTGAGCATAGGAGTCATTGCTCTGAATGCAGACATACTGTAAAGACAAGCGCTGATTCCTAATTGTTCTGGTAAATAACTGTCGAGAAACATTTTCTAAAAGAAAAATGGCAAAAGATAATTAAAATGAGCCACTGTACTCATTTAAGAGAAGCTACTGAGTGATGTCAGAATTCTGTACCTCAAAATGCTCCAGCTTTAAAATTCTTCCCCCTGCTGGTGGACTTTCAAAGAGCCGTACATGTATTTATTAAGGCTTAGGATTGTGAGCTGTGGTAAAGCTCAAGGTCTTGGTGATGAGAGAGGTCTGGAGTACAGCTGTCATTTTCAAGCTGTAGGATCATCCTGTACTGTGGCTCATGTCTTTAACAGAAAGACAGACTGTTTTTCTGTGTTTTCTGGTACAGACCTAAACATCTGAAAGTGGCCACTTAAAATTTTTATTAAAGCTCTTTTTTATGATGTCTCCAAAGGTGCACTTTAGACAGGAATCATTTGATAACAGCCCAGGTACAGTGGTGTTTTCTATCCATGCAAAATGAAAGTCACCTGCTAGCTTGGACTGTTGGTGCAGAAATCACTAAAGGAAACATTGGTCAATCTCAAAATCTCAATCTTGATTTCAACTTGATATCTTTTTTTATACCACAAATGAGATCCTTATGGTGTAAAAATAACAAGGAAAGAAAAAATAGTAAATTCACCCCTATAAGTCTGTCTCTCAGCTATGACTTGGTCTATGAGGTCCCACAGAAGGGAACTTATCTTGTCTATAGAATTATGATTCGAAAACCGTGGTGTTGGTGGATATATAGTAGTTGTATAAGTGAAAGAGTAGTTTACTGTGTCATATAAAAGGTGTGGCTTTGTCTTGGTTTTGATTTTAAAAAAAATCATATAATTGAGTATATCAGGTGACAAAAGAGTAAAATTAATGGTGGCTAAGTGTGTACTGTGATGAGCCTGAAACACTTATGTTCTAACGTTCTTAGAGGAACTTTTTCTCATGGGGGCAACCTTGTCACAAAATAAAAGTATCAAGTACAGTACATGAGATACAAAAAGCATTTCAGTGGAATGTGTGTTGCATATTAGATGTCCAGTGTTATGTTACTACATAATAGGTGTGTTAAAGTTGATTCTCCAATCAATATGAGAGTACCTATGAATGTAATTTAGGTACAGTATTTTTATATCCTTGCTTTCTCAATAGTATCTTGCGCAACAGCACTTTCAATGCTTTTTGCTGCTTTTTTAATGCCTTTCTAAATGGCAAAGAACTGAGGATCAGAATCCAAGTTTCCTTTATACACTAAACAAATCTCACACTCAAATTTCTTTTAAGCCTCTGTCAAATACTTAAAGAAAACAATTGTGTTCCTATTCAAACTGCAAGCTCTTGTTCGTCGTCAATCCATTGTGTGCATGTTTGAGCGGTAGAAACCACAAAGTAAGAAATGTGATAGCCAATATACAATGGATGGTAGTACCCATATAGACAGTTTGAATTACAAACCCTGCACTTTGGTGTATAGTTTAGTCGAGGCCTGAAGACGCCAGAGTATCAGTTCAGGTGAGTTTAAAGATCATAAAATTCTTCGAAATGTGTTTTTAATGACATATCTATATAAAAATTAAAATCCTGTGTTTAGGCATTGAAGCACTATGTGGTAAATAATTTCTCAGTTCTCTTCAATTCAATTAAAAGCAGGATGCTGTACAAATTCATATTTTAGGGAGATGACTATACACCTGATTTTGTTCATTCAAATAGTTTTTTGCCATGTGGACAGCAATAAACATCTTTGAAAATCAGTGTTTGTTTCAATCTGTTTGCCTTTCCTTCCAGTGACATTATTAGGATCTCTGTTGAATTAAGGTTGACTTTATTGCAAAATGTTGTCGACAAGTATAAATGCCAATTATTTTACTAAAGTTTTGTTTTCTCCTCCACAGATGGCAAAGGATTGTAAGGTAACTGTTAGAAATTTTTATGCTTTCGTTTTGTTTCGTAACCTTTTTTATCACAGTAACCCATGTAATTTGTAATAAACTGTTCCCGTAGGATTTTCTTGAAACTTTCGGGTTGCATCCTACTGGGATAGCCATGGTCCGCAAGGAGCTGACAAAACATCTACGGGATCTTGTTGTTGAAAGGTACAGATCAGGAGAGGGGTATAAAAGAATATCAGAGGGATTGGATGTACCATGGAGCACTGTGAAGACTATCATCAATAAGTGGAGACATTGCCAAGATCAACATTGCCGAAAGTTTCAAGGAAATCCTACAGGAACAGATGATTTTTATTTGGGGTTAATCAGAATCACTTACAGTACATTGATGGCAGGTGTATGCTACTTACCTTTAGACATGATTTTGAATGTGATTGGTTAACTCTGAAAACAGCTATAGCCCCCATTTTAAAAGGGTGTGCACACTTATGCAACGATGGTGTTGTAAGTTTTTTTAATTTCAATTATTTTTCCTAATAATTATCTATTTGTTTTTCTCTTGAATTTTGTTGGTTGCAAGGTCACATTAAAATGTCTGACATGATTTATCTTGATTTTTAGCTTTACATCACAAAAACATGCAATTTCAATAAGGGTGTGTAGACTTTTTATATCCACTGTATACTCTGCTATTGCTGCAATGAGAGGATGTATATGTAGAGCAAGGTGACTATTAATGTGTTTGAATAGCTCAGAGGTATTTTATCAGATCTACAGCCCTTGCTGAGCAGAGACCCCAGATTTGACTATTTGTTGACAGTGAACAGAGCAGCCAAGCTTACGTGACCAAATCTGTGGATCAAAATTAGACCAGGGAAGAGAATGACAGCAGGGACTAGAGTGGTCAGGTGTTGGAAAGAGTGGATTTTAGTGCTGCAGACAATCTTACTGCTTGGATTCCACATTGATGAAGCAAAACTAAGTAGCAAACAGAATGGGCTCACATTTAAGACAAGGGGTTGTATTTTTCATACAGTATTTGTTGAAGTACATACATTTCATTTTGATGTACAAGGGGACATCAGTTCATCATCTTTTTAGAATCAATTTTACAAAGAGATCAAAGGATGTCCTCTTAAAGAATCATGTCTAGAATGCAAATTTACCTTTGGAGGATTATTTATGAAAACATTTCTGGATAAAGATGTACTGTAGGTCTTCTTTTCAGTCTTATTATGACTTTATGAGTGTTTAGCAATTGAGCATGAATGTTTTTTTTGGTATGGTGTTTTGGTCTAAAACACACTCCAATTATATACATATAATAGCCTGCAAATATTAGCTTGTGAATTTGTGTAAGTTTTATTAAATCCGCGACTTTTGAGCTATTGCCCGTTTATTCTTCAATTACTAAATTGTCCGTGGAAAAATAAAGTAGTCGTGTGAATTTGTATGGTATTCTCTGACATGTGGTGGTATCATTTTTTAGTTTACCATCAATCAATCTTTCATTTGCTACAGCATCCTTCGCAACACTTGGCTACAGGGCTCTTTACAGAGTGACAGTAGAGAGCAGCTGACTATGTGGGCATGGAGGAAAACAAAAACTCACAGTGGGAGAAAATAATCCTCAGGGTGTCGCTGTTTTACCTTTATAAATAGCTTGTGCTGAAGCTGACGTCAGGATAACATTCATTTGACCTCTGCAAACACCTCCCTATAGAGGACTCCATATCTGTATTCTGTTTCCTTAGAGAATTACAGTACATAGAAAATGTTCATTTTCTCAAGAAGGCATACAGTAAATCTCTCTACACATATTTCTATTAGTAAAAATATTTAGCTTATTCTAGGAGAAACACATTTTCAAGACAAGAAGAAAAGCCATTTTTTATTCTGGAAAGAAAAGGTCATATCCTGCACAGACATCTTGATGATGACATTGTCACCTGAAATGATGACTGCCGCAGTTTTTTGTTGAAGAACTACGTGAGTTAATGTGTGGGTTCATGGTGTCGTGGGGCACACAGGTTTCAGTATCACTGTTCTGACAGGGTGCTCTGGAGGCCACGTACAACATGGCTTTACAGACTGGGTGTAGGAGGTTTAAATAGCATTCAGTAATGCTGCTCATAATGTAACAAAATGGGGGAAGGACAGCTTATGCTGGTGCTAGTCTTGTACAGATGCCAGGTGTAAAAGAGAGGAAGGTGCATGTAAATTAATAAAGGTTAAAAAAGTAAAGCTAAGGCCCTGACATCAGTGTGTCTAGCAAGCAAAATAATTCAAATTAAAATAAAACATCCCACAGGTCAGAGAATGTCAAGCAGTTATGTGGTTTCTTTGTTCCTTACATAATAGAACTAAAGAAAAGGCAACAAAGTGAAACAAACTACTTACAAAGACAGCTGGACAGGAAAACATACTGTACAAATATTTACAGTAAAAGTTCATACCTGGTCCCGGTTTTTCATGGAATCTTAGCTACCCAGGTATCTTTGTGAGAAACAGATACCAATGGCATCCAAAAGAGTTACAAGTTAAGCAAAAGACAGTTCTATCATTCTTTAGGTCCCACCCAAAACAAAACTAGTTTCTAAGCTGATGCTATACCAGAGGAAAAAAATACCCCTCTATCAAATACATGCATCAAAATAAAGTATGTCAAAGGGAGGTTTGTTTGCTTAGTGGGTACCTTGCTACCTCAAAACACAGGAAATTATTTTCTAAATGCAGTCCATTGAGATCGTGTTTGCCTTATACAGTTTTTGTCTTTAAATGAGAAGACTTGAAGCAAACAAAGCCTGTTAGAAGATGAGGAAAATTATTATAGCTGAATCTCTGCTATTCTGAGCTCATCTTCTATACTGGTCATTCACCACTTACCTGTAATGTGATTTTACCTTAGTGT
Source organism: Lepisosteus oculatus (assembly GCF_040954835.1). Lineage (NCBI taxonomy): Eukaryota > Metazoa > Chordata > Actinopteri > Semionotiformes > Lepisosteidae > Lepisosteus > Lepisosteus oculatus. Next base: position 20,013,756 of record NC_090700.1, read on the forward strand.
CTGCCTATTCTCTCCTCCCACTCAAAGAAGGGCTTGTTTACAGTCTGTGTCCTACTGTACACTCCACTTCTTAGCTCTGTTTTGTCAGGATTGAAATGAATGGTGACCAGATTGCTAACAGGCCATACAATGATCCCAATAGTTGGCCTGTAACATGTACAGTAACAACAAGAACGTAAGAATATTTCCAAATGAGATGAGGCCATTTGGACTATGACTAATTTGTTTTTTAGTACATATTTCATATGAACTAATCCATTTCTTAACAACAGAAGTCAGGTTATCAGCTTCAACAACATGGTGGCATATTTGGTTCTAGACTCCCAACAACCATTTGTGTGAAGAAGTGCCGCCTTTTCAAAGTTTTAAATGCATTTCTTCCGTAGTTTTCCTGTGCCCACTGGTTTCTTTTTAAGTGTTGATTCTGAAAGAAGGCCACTGGGTTGAATTATGATTCAAGTCTTCAAAAGTTTCGAAGGCTTTGACAGAATAATCTATAGTTATCACTCTTCGGCAGCTAAAAAAGTTTTCACCTTTTGGTATTGGACATTCATTTGAGCCCAACAGTATGTGTGGCTGCCCTTCTGTGGACTGATTCTAGAGCAATATTTTTTGTGTCATGGGGAAAATGTACCCAATATTTTGAATGAGGAATTATTAGTACTCTAGAAAATGTCAACATTAAACCGATGATTTAAAATCTACCATATTAAATATAATGTAATGCTCCGGGGTTCACTTGCCTATGCGCCCTCGCCGCTGCCGCCTCAGGTCAGTCCCCCACCATCAGGGACCCGAACCCGGGCCTCCAGCGTCACTCAACAGGGACCCAGCCACTTGAGCTAAAGGGAAATCTCCCGTCAGCCCGACAGCTGTGGTCCCTGCTATTCAAAGGGAAGGGGGGTGACATCACCGCGCTGGTAAGCCGGCTCAAACAACCTGCAATGGTGGCCGTATGCGTTACAATAACGTCAAAATGTACTTTGTTATTGCTTCCTCACAGAAAATAAAAATTGTGTGTACAACACAGTCTTTTCATAAGTAACTTTGAGTTTTACATTTTATTTGTGTAGTTTGTGTTTCTGTGACACGTATGCATCAACAGATGTTTGTCTACATCATCTTCCAAGTGAATTTGAATTTCTTTTGCAACTTTTCCAGTGTTTGCTAATTCTGCTGATCTGTGAACATCCAAGCACTCACCTTTACGGAGGTGAAAGTGTTTTACACTTGGGACCCCTATCAGGATGAGGAAGGCACCCCCAACTCCTACAGAGAACGGCTTTAGTTATATACAGTATATTCATCATGCCACCACAGAAGGAAAACAAAACTGTGTTCAGGTTTTCTGTACGACAACAATCTAACCCAACACTCTTAATGTATATTTTTGTCCTCACAGGAAAACAACACAATTAAGAAGCCATAGAATAAATGTAAACATGGCTTTTTTACATTTTAATTATTGTGTGTTAGATTGTAAGAAAAGGGCGATAAGTATTGTGTGGATGAGAACGTTCCATTAGTCTGACGTAGCGGGTCACATTACTGATTTACAAAGTGGAATGCATAGTTGTCTAATTTTGTTGCATAATCCTACAATACTCAATTTTATGTTTAAAAAATTGAGCTTTTTTGACATTTAAATGCAAACCGGTTTCAACATGCTACAAAAAGCCTCCTGGCCTGTGATGTCAGAGCTGCACCTTGGAGCTGAGCAGGAGTGTGAGAGAATAGATTGTGGTGGTGGTGAGTGTCTGAAGACAAGAAACCTGAATAACTGCAAGAATTAAAACGAATAAATCTCTTTTGACCGGAACAGAATTACTGCAGAGATTTAATTGCAATATTCAAAATCCTGAAAGGCCAGATGTTTCAAATTCCAATATAAAGTTAAATTCTGTTTCAAATTCCAATATAAGACCAACATCAGAAGACATGGATTTATTCCAAACTGTAGCTGAGTAAACAAGCTGCTAAATCAATGTATGGATTACGTCTGGAATTCTTCTAGAAATAGCTGATGGATTTAGAACAAACTGTAGCTATTGTTTGGACATGATGGACCTTAATCATTTGATGCTTTCCTAATTTGTTTTGTGATAAAACCGTATGGGGAGAACAAATGAAATAAAAAAGGAACAAAACATCAGTGTGCCAACCTGAGAGTTCTATTTCATTTAAAAAATAAATGCATAATTTATAAGTTTATGCTAAGAAATGTTGAACAGAAGACAGTGGGAAGATGATCAATTTTCAACTCCCTTCTACAAGGTAAGAGAACTTGCTTCAGGACAAGTGGATAAAATTAAGCTTTTTATACACAGAAGGCAGGAGAGAGAAAACAGGCTAGGATATAAAGTACAGGCAGGAAAGTACATTTTGTGGAGACACAGTCATAAAAAAAATCACAATAAGAAGCAATTAGTTTACAGAAAAGTAGAAGACAAGGCACTAGCATTTCAACATAAAAAAGTCAACTACAGTACAGCTGAATCAGTGACAAAATTAGAAACCACAGACCACAGCAGACCAAATGACCACTTGATAAAACCAGCTTTGGTCTCCTTGATCTTTGGTCTTTACTTTAAAGAAGCTTTCAAATGAAAAACAATACAGTAGGTTACAAGAGGCAATGCTGACTGTTCCTTGTGTCTCTATGCATCATCTTACTCCGTCACAGAACGCAGTTGTAGTGTATACGGTATAACTTGAATTTATGGATTGTAAAATCAATCACTAAACCTCAGAGATGTAATGAAATAGTACAATACAGATTTCTAAAGCGTCCTTAGCAAAGAACTGAACCCATGACAGAGAGAAGGCTTAAACTGGAATTTAAAAACAAATAGTTCTTGACTCTTTTGGGGGTGAATTCCTGAAAAACAGTGCTCGATAAATAGTAGGCCTGAGAACTGAAACACAAAGTTCAAAAGAGACCGTATGGTCACAGGATATGTGACAGTGGAACAGGAGCTGCGTACGTACTCATTTATAAATCAACATTGTAAAAGTAATATGATAGACGACCAGGAGTCATTGCAGTTCTTTAACAACTACAGAGTAAGGAGTTTTAATAATCAATGCAGTACACAGTACATATGCTCAAAACAAAGTTTTTGCTGAGCTGGCATTAAGAGGAGATCTAATTTGGGCTGTATTTTGAAAATGAAAATATTATGTTTTTAAAAAAAACCATGTTGCTTTGGGTCACTCTTCGGGTCCTTGTTATAACTACCTATAAACAAGGTTTTAAAATGGCAATTCTGTTGCTACAGATAGTTATACAGTATACCACTAAGGTCAGGATTAGGGGTGTAATTCAAGATATGGTCAGGATTAGGGTTATGTTAGTAATATCCAATTAATTTACAGAAGATACTGCTTATTAACATATTTGTCTTTTATAAATTCCTTTTCTTTTACATTTTATTCAAAACCTGAATTGCCAAACAGAAGATGGGAAAATGAGTTACAGTAAAGCCAAAACTAAAGGGAACACAGCCTGATCTAGACACTGGTCGTGCAATACACCTTCTGTTTCTTAATGACTGAATTCACCATACTCGATCAATACTGAGCCTCTTTGAATTTCTTTTCATCTTTATCTCCAAGTTGTTCTGAAAGCTCTATTACTGCACACTGACAGAGACCACTCCACTAACTGTGGGGTTTATTAAGGTAATTTAATGCTCTTCAATTTAGGTTTGCCACAGCAAAGGGTTTGAATACTTACAGTATACAATCATTCCCATTTAACTTGTTTTCGAGTTACTTCTGATTTTTGCTCTGAATGTGTGGAGTAGGTTGTGTATATCATAAGTATTAATTGTTACTTCAAAGTGTCATGATAACAGCAACAAAATGTGAAAACTGTACAAGTGTCTGAATACTTTTACAAGACACTTGTTTTAAACTGTAAAAATTAATTTTATTCTTTGACTTTAATAACTAGAACACTGGAAATTCTGAAGCTGTCCGTTTGACTAAAGCTAGATGGTTTGTTCATTAATATCCATAGAACGTGCATCAGTAATAAAACGGAACATTTGCCTGATACAGACATCTCATAGCTAACATCTCAAAACAGACCACAAACACTAACTAGACACTAGTGATCTCAAATCAAGGGAAATTTCAATTGCATCTGGATCTGTAGTCCAATTAATGATAAATGATAAATGTTGCCTTCAAAATATTTTTCATATTCGTAGTAGCACAGACACAAACCCATTCACTGCATTTAGTTGGATTTCTAAAATATAAGGTCAAGGCAATGTAATCAAATAACATACCCTTTCATTTGTTCAGGATGGTCCAATGTGGACAGCGATTATTTAATTTTGCTAAGGCACCAAGACACCCATATTGCTTAAACAATAATTGGGTATTACCCCACCTTGAAACACACCCAGACCAAACATGACTAGCTATCTCTGAGCCTTTTGAAGTCTAAACAGAAATTTCTCAAATTAAAGCAAAAATAAAAAAGAGTAAAAAATGAAAATCTATTAAACAATTTCACCAAAAAGCCATTTTGTGCATTCTGATAACTTTTGCTCCACAGCACAGTGTGAGGTAAACTGTACATTAAATGAACTGTGTTTGTGTTAGATGGAAGCAATTTCTCAAAGCAGTGTGGAGTGTTACCCCAAACCTAATTCTTTGACGTTACTTCCTTCTTTTGGTAAATGTGGTAGAAGAAAACGATACTGTTTTTGCCCAGTGGAAAAACAAGCGCGTGCTATCGTGAAATTATCAAAAGATAAAATAAAACCATGCAACTATTCTTAAGTACTATTATTAGGTCAAAAATAGCACAGATGACAATTAGGTTTTATCAGGAAGCTGGTTAACAATGTTTCTGCTGATAATTTCAGTGTCGCAAGGCTGTCCTAGAGCTTGACATCTTTTCAGATGTCTCGCATGAAAGGACACTTCCTGTTGTAGATTGGTCGGAAATGGAAAAAGACAGATACACATGAACCATGGGCCATCATTCTAGATGGCTCAGCAAGACCATAAGAAAACTTTTGCAACGAATATTGTGCACCATAATTGCATGCTTTTTTCCCATTGAATTCTGGGTAATTGCTAAATTGACTTCACTCATGTTTCATAAGAATAGATCTTTGAAGCTTTGCAGTGCTTTGGGTCTACTGTTTTTTTAGCTACCAAGTTGAGCTTGTAATTTGCACACCTAGACCCCTTTTACCTATTTGTCAGGCCTGAAGCAACACCTACCGCCTATATCAGAATGTGTGGTCTGAGATACTCTATGTAGTTTCATCTTATTCTATTCATCCTGTTCAGCGGTGAGGTCTGTAGTTTGTCCTTCCAGTACCATAGAAAAGGGACTCCACAATCACAGATTTAATCACCTCTCGAAGACACCTCCTCACAACATCTTGAAGTTCCATTCATGTATTTTTAATTGAGTTAGATTCCGAAATGATTTTTAAGATTTCAATGGTTCAGGCAACGAGATTAAGTATTAGAATGGAACATTTAAATAAAAGAGTATTTTTACATTTTTACTGATTTGACCAGAAAACCATTAGGACAATATTCAATGGAAAAACTGAATAAGTGGAGTCTTTAAAGACTTAAAAGCTACTCATTATTTCATTATTATCTGAGGCATTATTGTTAAAAACTAAGGAGGATTTTAAAAGTGAAGGAAGTAATAGAGCCGTTATGCTATACAATGTCAAGTTGGGTACAGCAGTGAAGGGCCAAAGAAACTGGTAAAAGAAAGATACGATTTTCCCCACATTTAATGTCCTAATTGCAACATTTCTTTTAAGTGAATGTATAAAAAAAAGGGGTAGAAAAATAAGTATTTTATTAGAATGCGAGGACTTAACGAGTTAAAAGGATAAAAACCAATCTGAGAGAACCTTAGATCAATGCATGTCTGGCGGATACACCTGCTGTACTGTTGAGGTTATGAGTTCTCGCCTGTTTATCTTTCAATCTTATTGTTCTTCTTCCCTTGCGCAACCTGAGCAGCTCATTCTCGGGGAGGTGGGAAATCTTGTGCTATTGAGAGTTACTGGTAGATGTTTAAATTCACTATTATTTATGGTCCACTTGAATTCAAAGATTCAAGGGCAAGGTTTCTTTTTATTTTGAGCATAATAAACAGGCTTATCACATCGGCGGATGACAACAGACTGACCATCACTGATGATGCTATTCAAGGGAAAAAGTGATAGACTCACCTGATTGAAACCTACATACACTATGAGTATATTTTTACAGGTTCTGCATGAAAAAGGCAGAGATTTCTGTCATCTCTTTGTTGTGCAGTATGTACAGTAATGTACTGTAAGATATCCACCTATCTGGTATGAGAAAGCTGTTTATTCGTGGCAGTCCTGAGCCTATTCTAGAGGCACAGGATACACAGGATGGGACATCAGTTAACCAAGCCTGTATAGTACACTGCTAACAAGTAAACTCCACACAACAAGAGCTTAGAGGCAGTACATTACAATAAGAATTAAAATATAAAGCTGCAACAATTCTACAATGATTTACTGTAAGTAACTAAAAAATATTTTTGTGAGCATGGCTGTATTACAGCACTGGTGCCCTGGGTTCACTTCTGGAGTGAATGGAGTCCTCCAGGTGCTCTGGTTTTCTCCCACAGTCCAAAAACTCTGGCTCCCTGTGATGCTGAATTGGATGAAGTGGTAAGAAAATTGACAGATTAATGGAAAAAAACATTTTTGGGGGGAATAACAGCATATTGACCGATAGTGAAAAATTGAATATTAGATAAGATGAAAATGATTTGTAGCAAATTCTCTTATAAACGTATAAGGTGTAAAATAAATATCAGAAATATACAATTGTGTGCTCAAAATGAAGCCAGGCACTTGCAATTATGTACTCTGTGTCTTTACAAAGTCACTGATACATCCACAGTCTGTAAGTCTGATTTTTTTTTCAGCACTTTTAATTCAAACTTTTTAATACTATTTAAAAATGCACATTTTCTGAGTCAATAACAATGGCTATCCAAGATAAATGAGGTCTCATAACTAAAAGTAGTTTTATTAACATTGTACGTTATAGAGGTAATCATCTAACAGCAAACAATAAAACAGGCCTGGAGTGCTCACTACAACATTATCGAATGTTATGGTTTCCCAGGTACAGTAGATAATGTGTTTACTTGTATCGACAGGTAGAAATATACAAAACAACAAAAATAAAAATGTTTCAGAGACATAATATCTTCAAATACTCTTAAGTATTGATTTGTCTAGAAATACAATTTTGTTGCTTTACAACAGGCAACAATAACTGCTATATTTCCTAACTAAACAGAACAAAGGTTCACAATATTCAAAATATTCAATATTCAATACTCATTTAACTACATACTGTATTAAACATAAAAAAAACATTATAAACCATACAAGGCCATTTTGCCCATTTTGCTTATGTATTTATAAAAAGATTACATCGAATCCTTTAAATCTATATTGCTACAAAAATCACTGTAAATTAGATAAGAAAAAGATGGACAAAAATACAATGAGACATTAAAAATGCTGTAAATGAGTGTTGAAACCAAGATAATTTGTTAAGTTTTTAATAACTCTCTATATATACTGTATACCGTACGTTGCTATTAGCTTGTTGCAATTTAAACACAATGTATTACTCAGTTTCATACCACAAAATGTTTCCCTACAGGTACATTTCAATAATGAAAATTCATAGTATTTTAATTCAGAAATAATACAACTCACCTAATTTACATTTATGCCATATCGTGGCTATAAAGCTTTCTGGTTACAAGGTATTTTCAAGTCTAAAACACCTCACTTTTTCATTTGGTATATAATATATACATTTCTCCTGTTATATGGTACATGTTATCTGATACATGATTTACCAGTAATTAATCTGGTTTTTGATGCATGGTTACTAGCTGTTTTGGAACGAGAGCTTAAATTATGTCGTACACCATAGTGTTTTTAATGTTATTTTAAAGTGTTATTCTTTACTTTTCCTTTCAGTGTACACACTGTTCCAGTGTATTACATTGATTTGGGTAATTTTTAATTCAAGTTCTTATCGTACTTTGTATCGTATACTTTGTTAAATGTTATAATTATAACAACAATGTTGTGAAATTGAAAAAAGTGACAACAAGCTAAAATATAAATAAATACTTGAAACTCAAGGAAAATTGTAAAAAAAAAGAAAGAGATGATTGAGTATACGTTACTGCTTTCAGTCTTTCCTGATTAAGGGAAAAATCAAAAGCTCTTTCAGTAAATTTAAACAACTGAGCTTTCCTCAAAAATGAATCTGCAAATAAGTGTTGATCTTATCAGACTGAACAGAAAGGTAGATTCATGAAGAAATGCTGTGTATACACCACACTTACTCAAATAGTGTCAAGAAACATCAACAAAAATATATAAAATGTAAATATAAAGGGTTTTTTTTTCTGCTCATACAATACTGCTAGGCAACCCAGTGCCCTTGATTCAAAGGAGTCCCAAAAATATGAGTCATATTGTAAAACAAGTGGGTAGAAACCAAAATAAGTTACCAGAATCTTCCTAGTGGTTTGCTCAGTGAACGTAAGTCTTGTTACATTGCCCAAATGAAGTTTCACTCTGTTTCCACCCCTTTACCATGCCATGTGTGTTTTAGGAGCTGGCCTTAGATTCAAATGTCTTTCAAATCTTCAGCCTTCTCAAATTTGTAATATTGTGAGGCATTCAAGCACACCAGTTATAATTAAACACAATTGAATGAGTTTTATCAAAGAAAAGGAAAAAGTAAAATTGAGATAGGCAGGGAAGTTAAGGTTACTTTCTGCGTCTGAAAATATTTTGTTCATCTATCTACATTGATAAAAATCACCTAATTTCCACACCACTGAAGATGACAAAATAAAAAAATAAGATACATACAGTATCTGATAGATGCTGGTTTTCTTTCTCAAATGAACAGCCCAAAAGAGCACAGAAAACAGAAAAGTTCTCACACATAATTAAAACACACAAACGTAATTTAAGTAAATTGCTAATCTTTGTATATTTTGAAAGTGAAACATCCTTCTTGACGTGTTTTTAATAGCCCTCAGCCCCCTACAGTTGTGTGTCGCTATCTGCCATCTTCGTTTTGCAAACAGAGGACTGGCCACAGGACTGGTTAAATTGCCATCACATACTGTATTTAAGTGCACAAGGACTCTGGTGTGAGATCGTCCTTTTGAAGCATCAATCAAGAAGTTTGGGAGAAGTACTATAGATGCTCCAAAGGTGTGTGTTACAGGTCTTCAACAAGTCTTTTTTTTTTACTTTTGTACTTAAATGTATTTGTAAAATACAAGTAAAACAAACTGGAGATAAAGAAAAAAATGGAATTCTACATCTTTGAAAAACACTATTGGAGTTGGATATCAAACCCCAAATGAATTGGAGTTCATAGTTTCTTCTGGACTGGTGGGATGGGGAGTCATTCAACAAATGAGGGAACATACAGTAGTAGACCCATCACCCATAATTCATAGTGAAGCACAGGGGAAACTCAAGAGTTCAAGAGTCCAACATCAGTGGAACAGATGTTGTTGCACAGAATAATAAAATCCAAGTGGAAGATAAACTCTCTCTCAGATGGACCAGTCTGATGTGTTGGTCCTGCTCTGGTGTGGTCACTCGAGGGCGACCGGATCTTGGACAGTCATCTGTCCTGCCAGTCTGCTGAAACCTTCTCTGCAGTCGGGACTCAGTGGAGTGGCTTACTCCATAGTGTGTGGCAACGCTGGCACATGACATGCCTGCCTGCAGCATGCCAATGGCCCTGTCCCTTCCTCTTGGTAACATTCGAGGCATTATGGAATGCGCAGAAAACTAAGTGTGGCCTTTTTCTTGCAGTGACCTAAGCTTTGACCTAAGGCCTTTTTAAAGGTGACCTGACCAGGCATTGTTCCACCTGGACCTCGTTGGATAAAAGTGCCCATAACGAGCTTTCGTGTGATTGGCAAGATGCAATGCCTCACTGCACAAGTTGCATTGCTGGTGAGAAGGCTTAAAACAAATTGACAACTTTTTGTGAAAGTACATAAACTATAACTATAGTATTCTCATTCCAGAAAATGTAGTGTTTCTATTTTCCATCAGTATATAATAAAGAAAAGAATGTCTAGAGGAATTCAGAACAGGAATAATATGAAGTTTAGACCGGGACTTGGGAAGGACCCAGGCTGCTGAGTTTTGAACATACTGCAGTTTGTTCAGGGTATTCTTGGAAATGACACTAGTAGGGTATTATAGTAATCCAGTGGTTCTCAAACTGTGGTACGCGTACCGGCAGTGGTACGTGGCGTGCTGGCTGGTGGTACGCCAAATGACCCTGGAATTGTGTTGTGTGCGCTGAAAAAATCGGGACGGGTTTTCATATTTTGTACTTTTATACGTGTCGAATAAGCAGCCTACGTACTACGATACAGTGCGCGCTAATACTTCAGTGGACACAAGAGATACTCTGTAATTCTATACCACTCTATAGGAATGCGTGCTACGGACGCAAGTGACCAATTGTATTTAAAAAAGCTACTGTATCTCCAGCAAATAGGGAGAAAGGAGAATGTGCGTGATTTTGGAACAATGCCAACGTTGTAAACACAGGAATGCACAGAAATGCGTGCTACGAACGCTGGTAATCTTGTGAGCACAGGAAAGCTGGAAAAATAACAGAAAAATATTTAAGAACTGTTCTAAGTTAATTTGAGAAAAATACACCGAGCGTCTCTGTGTTTCTCTCCCATGCGCATGAAATAAATACTTAAAATAAACACTGAAATAAAAACGGAAACGTGGAAAAATGCACACTTGCGGATTGCTAAAGCAGGTAAGCCCCACACTATTATGTGTGGAGAAAAAGCTGCTGAACAGCTCGACCTGCTGCCCTCCCCCGAAAGACACAGTTATTCATAGAATTATTGAAATGAAGGATTATATCAAAAGTATGCTGACAGCGCGCGTCAAGATGAGCAGATGTTTTTCACTACAATTAGATGAGTCTGTAGTTGATTTGGCCAATTTGCTCGTTTACGTTACATACGAGTTTGAGGGTACGTCCCGTGAGGACTTTCTGTTCTGTAAGCCGCTACCAACAGGAACTACAGGAGAGCACGTATTTCAGCTTCTGAATGAATTTATCGGAGAGAATGGCATCGACTGGATAAAATGTGTTGGAGTTTGTACAGACGGTGCTAGAGCAATGACAAGCCGACACAGCGGTGTAGTTGCACGAATTAGAGAGGTTGCTCCAGAAATTAATGGTTTCATTGCAACATCCACCGCGAGACCTTTGCCGTCCAGAAAATGCCTGACGATTTAAAATCTGTTAGACTGTTGTGAATTGTATCAAGGCTCGAAAAATTAATTCACATCTGCTTTGCTCAACTAAACAGGCTCACCCCTCTCACTGAAATGGTGCTTTTTTATTTTTATGTGTTTTTTTTTTCTGTAAAATACTTTGAGAAGCCACATTTTAATATATCAAAAAGTTTATTATTATAATATTTATTATATGTATGTGTGAGTGTGTGTGCATATGCGCTCATGTTGGTCAATGATAATTTCTGGGGTTCCTATGAGATGATGACTTGTAGGTGGTACTTGGAAGCTTTGGTTGGATTAGGGGTGGTACTTGGTCCAAAAAGTTTGAGAACCACTGTAGTAATCAGTTCTGGATGGCGCCAAAGGCATGAGCCAGTTCCTCCACATGGGCCATGAACAGGACAGAGCCCAGCCAGGTAATGTTTCAAAGGAGGAAGGAGGACGTTGGCTAATGGGTTCTGTACAAACATACTGAGGGTGTGTACACTGTGCAAACAGGTTAAAAGGTCAAGCTAGGGTCAAAAGTGACTCCGATGTCAGTCCATTGGCTGATTCATTACTGGGATGAAAGAGCACAAATATTTGGAAAGATCAGTTCCTTGCAAGCCCTGATTAGTGCTGGATGCTCTTGAAGTAACAAGTTTAAAGAACTCACCCTGCTGCCATGTTTGAAGGCCTCATTAACCTGGCTTTATTAATCTCAAAATGCTTCAGAAACGCAACAAAAGACGGAAATAACATCACCCCCCCTCCACAAAACATTTTGTGCCGCAGAAATACTTAAACAACTTTCTTCACACCGTCACTCTTGCAATGGAATGAAAGGAACCACCAGATTTTACTGGAAAATAATCTTAATCATCTCCATCCATAAAAATGCCCTGTCATGACAGATGCCTGGAGCACACAGAAAGTCCATCACTTGTCACATGTGTAGATCTTATGTAAAACTTTTTTAGCAACAATAGCAGTTATAAAGCAAAATAGACTTTAAAACAAACATGGACTGAAGACTTTATTCACTCCAGGTTCCTGATGAATGTACTGTGCATTTCACTATAACAACACGACATCATTTTCAGTTTTAGCGTCAATTTAGTTTTTAGAGTACAATTTGCTTATCCCTGCTGGAGGCGAATGCAAACATCATTCAAAATGTATGCTTTTAATCGATAAACAATATTTCAATATACCGTAACCAATTTCAATGCCTTTACACAGTATTCACACCCTTCCAATGATGTCCCATTGTGTTAAATTACAAACAATGTAAGCCACTGTTAAGCAGGTAATAACTAGTGGACATCTTATCAGTATCTCCATATTGGAATGTATGAATATATTAGAACATATTGGGATATATGAACTGTTATGATACTCAGAACTGAGTGTAAACATGTTTAGTCTGAAGTCATGGTCTTAATTAACCTTCATTGAATAAATATTAAGGCCAGTCAAATGGGCCTTTTCTAAAGTATCACAGATCTAGAAAATGTATAAGTCTTTGTTTTAAGGTATAAAAACAAATATGAGCTAAGGCAGACAAAAGCTAGAGCAAAACCATAGGCGGAGATGATTCCTTTAAACAAAGGCTATCTAACTGTCCTACACCTCCACTTCCACTCTGAATGTTAAAAACAAACAAGTCAGGCAAAATAGTTAATTTTGCTAAAAAACAGTTCTGAGGGTGATGAGCAATGAGACAACACTGAAATCAGACTGGAGGTGGGGAGCAATCCTGTCTCGCGCCTCAGGAGTCTGGAAACTAAGGTCAGCTCAATGGAATGTCATTACACTAAACAAGAGGCACTGGGTGCTATGTTAAAAATATTAAATATAATCAGGTTAGTAATCAGAATTACTAACAGGACTGATTTGTTGTTGTCTGGAATGGCTAGGTGAGATCACTTACTGGCAACTAAACAGGGTACAGCAAATGGGCTGAATAATCACCTCTCGTTTCTAACCTTTCTTCTGTTTTTATCTACTATACAGCACATTTTTTCTTTCAAAGCAAATACCAAGACTGTTTCTGAAAAACAGTCATTCAAATCCAAACATTCTAAATACAGAACATTATATTGCTATTTTTTTCACAAGTTTATTTACTCTTTCTGGATTTTACTCTTTTTGCAATTACTGTACTTCCAGAAAATCAGAAGCAGATATTTTCCGGAAGATAAATGGCATTCTTGAAAGAATTAATGTTGGCCACTTTATATGTATCTTACCTATATAGTTCACCTAAGGTTATGGCTACAATGCCCTCCAGATTTTATACCTCCAAGGAGACGGGAACAAAAAAATGTCTTAGAATGATTTATAGATTGGACTGTCATCCTGTATTCTGCACTACATATAATAAAATGTTATTTTTTCACAAAATAATGAAAAGTATTGAGTTGATTATATCATTTCTAAAGTATTTACTTAGCCTTACATAACAAAACGCAGTTGCAGCACTAAGTAAATAAATTATTGGTTTTGTAGTGATTCTAAACAGGAAACATGCAAAAAAAATGTTTTTATAAACAACTTCAATATTTTGTTTTTCATAACAAATGAAATAGAGACATTTGTGCTCCAATAAGCAAATACCAAGACTGTTTCTGAAAAACAGTCATTCAAATCCAAGCATTCTAAATACAGAACATTATACTGCTATTTTTTTCACAAGTTTATTTACTCTTTCTGGATTTTACTCTTTTTGCAATTACTGTACTTCCAGAAAATCAGAAGCAGATATTTTCCGGAAGATAAATGGCATTCTTGAAAGAATTAATGTTGGCCACTTTATATGTATCTTACCTATATAGTTCACCTAAGGTTATGGCTACAATGCCCTCCAGATTGTATACCTCCAAGGAGACGGGAACAAAAAAATGTCTTAGAATGATTTATAGATTGGACTGTCATCCTGTATTCTGCACTACATATAATAAAATGTTATTTTTTCACAAAATAATGAAAAGTATTGAGCTGATTATATCATTTCTAAAGTATTTACTTAGCCTTACATAACAAAACGCAGTTGCAGCACTAAGTAAATAAATTATTGGTTTTGTAGTGATTCTAAACAGGAAACATGCAAAAAAAATGTTTTTATAAACAACTTCAATATTTTGTTTTTCATTACAAATGAAATAGAGACATTTGTGCTCCAATAAGGAAGCACAAAACTTAATTTCCACATTTAAAACACCAGTTCTGAATGGTAGGGAAGAAGGAAGCTTCACGTAAACAATGTTACAAATGAGAGGATGCCATTTGAACTGGGACATCTAGGCCAAAATTCAGATACTCGGAGAAGGCAGCCTCATAATGGTAGAAAAGGCAAAGATATTAATGTGTTTCATTAAAAAAGTCATGGGATTGGTCCAAACAACACAAATTCAAGACCAGCATAAACACGTTAAAGGAAGAGATATACAGTAAGTCAGGCAAACCTTTGTCAGTTCAGAAAGCACGCAGCATGACCTTGAATATCCTTTCCAGCACTTACAGTAACTAAAAAAAGACCAGTTGCCACAAGGTTGTCATTGGAAGGCTAAAAAAAAACTTTTTGTCAACTACCGTAAATAAAAGCTAAGGTCGGAAAGTAAGTCAAAATGAACCTGAAATACCTGGGAAATTGTACTGTATGTTGGAACTACTGTACGAAACCTTCACGTATAATGGTCTGATGAGGCCAAATTTAACATGATGGGGAGTAGATGGTGGGAGTTTGTTCTGACACAAGACATTAATATTTTATTGCAGAAAGACTCACAGCCAGCTGTGGTTCTGAGGTTGCAGATTAGGGGTGGTGTCATAGATATCAGAACAGAATAAATTGTGAGCCTTGCAGTACCATCTGAAAATCTCTAAATAGAACAGAATTCATTAAAAATAATTAATGGTTATACCCCTATATGACCCTTCATACAAACTTGTTTTCAGTACCCAACAGAGCTTAAAAGGTCTATGTAAATTAGACTCTGAAATGGCATGTTTAAACACAATTTAAATCAACCCGAAATGTTATGGTATAATACTCAAGATCTTTTTTATAAAAATCTGAGCAGTCTAGCACCTAGTGAAAACATTATTATTGTCATAATATTTTTTAAAAGAAGAACACTTTAAACATCACATCTCAGGCTCATAACTAAGTAATGAAACATAAACAATATGTTCAAACACGTGAGAAAAAAAGGCAAGCACTGATTATCCTTTTCAGCAACCCGTTGCACTGTCTTGCAGAAGTACAGACTGCAGTGAATGAGGCTGTTCACCACGTTTCCTGTTTGTGACAGCAAAAATACAAGAGAGGGAGTAAAAATAGACCATATAAAGTACAGGTAGCAAGGCTTTGCAGGAATGTAACAACTCTGGACAGGATCACAGACATTACAGATTCTAACCTTTGTGCCATTTGTGGAATCCTCATCAAAGATGGCAGGTAAGCTTTGAAACAATCATTTGTTTTAGACAATATTCATACATACTGTAGGTTGAACTTTACTCTCTCCAGTCTTTCTCTTTCAATATTCCACATATACTAAATAAAGATAATGGTGTTTTTAAGTAGATATATTTTGGAATCATATTTTTCTCCCTGAAAGAAGAAACCATCAATCATGCAATTTAAAAAGTGGAGCTATTTCATGCTATATTAAGGATAATATCTTTTTGAGGACGAGACTCGTCTTTAGTGAAAGTGTATTGTGTTATTTTTACTTTTTGAATTTTTGTGACCTGTAATCAAAAGAGTGTACACTGTATTAGTATATATACAATATATTACCTTATGTTTAACAATACTTTGTACATTTAAATAACAGAGAAAATTATAAGGCAAGTGCTCAATTTCTTTTACAACAGTTGCAGAATGTGGTCTTATGCCCTCAGAACCTGATAAGGCTTCTTTGTGAATGAGACTCTAGAATATTGCCATTGTAAAATAGCAGCTGTTCATTAAATACTCTGAGCTAGATAAAACAAATTTGCAACACTTCAATTCGCAATATTCACAAGAAACTTTAAACAAATTTGAGCCTTTATGTAATTACTACTGAACATCTATTTTTTTTAAAAAAGCACAACAATAGAATATGTGCTGTTAATACAGTGCTGGTCAAGAAACAGCAACATGATAAGTCAATTTTTTAATCATTGTTGGAAGATCTTACATCGATAAATAAGTGGAATGTATTCTTTTTTTACTTGAACTGGCTTCGTTTCAAATGAAACTCGACATTCTAAACGTTTGTGGGATTTCAGTACTGAATTTAAATTGACACTTTCTTTTGGATAATACAAAGAAAATTTCAAATGGAGTTGAACAGGTGTGCAAAAGTAATTTGTGTCTTAGAACTCTGCATTTGGGTGCAATGTTTGTTTTGAAATACTGTTACTCAAACATTCATTTTAATCAATATACTGCCAAACCTAATTATGGTTAAAATATTATTGGCTTTGAAAAATATACAAAACATGTTAAGTTGTGCTTCGGTGCAGAATAATTCATGTTTTAACACAGCAGGGTTTATTAATTTGTCCGAGTTAACTAAAACTGAATTGTACAAGACTTCACTTGCCAACGAACAGTGGTTGAAAAGATCGGTCTTAAGCTTGTTTATGGTGTACATTCTGAACAAAAAAGCTTGATCTATACCTGCATCTTCAAAGTTCATTATATGATATTGTGCGTTACATAATAAGAGTAACGACAAGAACCAAGAGACAGACTGGTATAGTGGTTAAGGGCCCTCCGGACTATAAGGGCCCAGGGGTTCAGCTTCTAGATGGGAAGACTGCTGCCGTTTAAGCAAGGTATGTTACTCAACACGCCAATATTAAAGGGCATCGAAATATGTGTGTTTATCACTTATGGAGGTCTCAGACAATTTAGTAACAATAAAGAACCCACTTTGGGTATAAGAAACCAGCACTCTATAACCTCTTCAACAGTTGGCAAATAACAGCAAAAACAACATTTAGCTCAACTGATATTTAATTTGAGGTTTCCTGTAGCTAACTACTGCTTGGATCAGTTTGGGGGGGAATACCTGCATATCAGTTCTGCTATGCCACTGAACACTTTCTTTGTTGTGTCACTCACAAGGCATTAAAAACTAATCTTCAGTTTGTTACCGCGCTGCTAATCAAAGGGTATAATTTTCCATTACAGTTTCATTTTGGAAAACCACGAACTTCTAATATGAATTTACAGTGCCAGCTGAAATCGTAGTTAGAAATTTAGGAGTTAAGTAAACTTTGACTACATCTTTCATGTTTAATCAGTATATTATCTCGGCTTGTTTCTACCGTAGTGCATATACAATATAGTACATCGGTAATGGTCAAATACTAAAATCTTCAGATTATATGTAGGAAACTGACATATTAATAGCTAACAATGAAAGAATCAAATGAAAAGGCTTTACTTATTTTCAAGAGATTGAAAAAATGATGTGCATAATATATGCAGGACTTTATATTCAATGACGTTTGTTTTGTTAGCACTTTTTCAGCTAAACTGAGCTGTCAGTTAGGAGACAATGTATAATATCCTTCCATCTATCTTCTAACCACTTCGTCCAATTCAGGGTTGTGGGGGAACTGCAGCCTACAGTATCTTGACAAGCAAAGGGCACAAGGTGGGGTACACCCTGGACAAGACACCAGTCCATTGCAAGGCACACACAGGGACAAGTGTTACTGTATACATACAGTAAATACGAGCATGTACACTCTGAGGTAGTGTAACATTTTCATTAAAAAATGTAGTCAAGCAAAAATAAAACAACTAAACTTCTAAAACTGCCAAAACAAAATCTCTGAGATTATCCATTTCCATTTTTGGTTATTTCTCTCAGATTACTCAATTAAGAAAAGTGAAATTAAGATGGCACATACTGTATAACAAGATCTGCCCTTTCCAGCTCAGTTTATTACTATTGCTTGACTTGAATGGAGAATTGTGACCTGACCACATACTTAAGTAATCCCACATGTTTATATAATGTTCAACTAATTATTTAATTAATGTTTTGACATCTCAGTCTTTGCTCTGTGTTTATTGTTTGTCGCACTGGCTTTTTTACTCGTTGTCTCTATGTCACCAACAATCAACAATAAGCACATGAGAATTTATTTACCTTTCTGACTCCATATTTTGGAAGCATTTACTTAAAAACTACAGCAAAGGCTAAAATAAACTGCATTATTGTAACAACAGTAGAATCACCACTGGTACTGTATATATAGAAACAAATGGCAAGCCGTCTGATATTAATAAGGCCATAATCAAGAAAAGAAACTCACTAGACCCAATGTTTAATTGCATTTAACATTTATAATGATTTTAAATAAAGAGAAACCCTGCTACTCTGGGTATGCTGATAAGAGTTTTGGTTTAGTCTTTAGGAAATTTGAATTTTCTAGTTCTTCAAGCTTTGAATACTGTACATCACTTGACTCAAAAACAAGTTACTTTGTTTTCAGGTTTAGCTAGTGTAATTATCACTTCAATTCATTTTGTAAATATGTTTTTAAATATTTTTGGAAAGTGTAGACACATCCTTCTAGGACTATGCTTATTTCTTTAAAGTGTATCATACATTCTAAGTAGCTACAAAGTCTCTCATTGAGGAAAGAGATTGCAATTATTAACCATTGTCAATTCAGCATGGACAAGACCACCAACACAATGTTCTCAGAACAAAGACTCCAATTCATACATTTTTTTTAATAGTGTTTTATAGTAATTTAGTGAAACTCACAACAGAACGTCTCACAGTAAGAGGTGATCCTATTTTAAAATGAAAATCACAAAATAAATGTAAATTTCCATCTCTCTGCCTCACGTGAAAGAGTGAAAATCACCTTTTACACTCAAGACTGTTCACTATGGTGTGTCTTTAACATCCAAAATAAATTGTACAGCAATTTGTTAATGTCTTTTCAATAAAGATCAAACCCGAGATGAAACTCGAGAAAAAGACAAAGACCTCACTAACAAAACCACATAGGCATAATTATTTAGTATTAATAATAAATTTGGAATATTTTTTAAGAATTGTAGGTGCAATTATTTTTTAAAGACACATTTTGGTGCCCGGATATATAGCTGGGTTTGATGAAACAATGTGAACAAAACCCCTCAGTGTCCCTACCCGAGATTTTAACGTCTCTACGAACCTTGCTACTTGCTACCACCCAAAAAAACAACAGGTGGAAGAACTTCCAGATCTGATGTCTTAAGCTCCATAGCACAGTAGCTCAGCTGCAGCTTTGGGATCCTTAGGGATGAAGAGTGCTTTGCAATGAATATTATTAATAACAAATTATTATCTAGAGCCTACAACAAATAGCTACAAAGAGTCACCCATGTTAACGCAACAGAAAAGCTGAGAACCGGTAAGCACACCTACTGTAAATAGGTTTTTAAGAAATATGAGCTACTCAAGGAAATACAATGATGTGGAATAGTGGTCAAGACTCTGTAAACCAGATCATAACTTTAAATCTTAGGTGGACAATTGCTTCACTGTTTCCCACCCCCAAACAAGAAACCTCAATCACATTGCTCTAGTAAATCTCCTGCTGTATAATATGGTCTCCAGGTCATCGCTGTAAACGAGATGAATGCCTCCTCACCTACAGACATGGCAGTACAGACACTGTTAGACTAGTGTTTCTACTAGCATTCTGTTAGCTCTTTTACAAACTATTTTCTCACTTAAAAACAGTATTCATAGTTACATACTGCATGCTTGATCCCCATGATGCATATTCTAGGAATAAACTATTATAAGTGTTAGAATTACAGTGGATTCAATTAGGCTGTATTTTGAGGAGGTGTGAAATAAATCCTTAAGAGGAGAATGGGTTATAAACCGCTCCTTAAAAGGCTGCTTACCTAGAGATTCTGGAATTAATAAAAAAGCAATAGCCAAAGTCAAGGATCTTCAGTGCTAAACTTTGTTCCATAATATCGCTTATGGTCTACACATATTGAATTAAACCTTTCATATTTCTGTATGTTTTTTGTTTTCTTACTTAGAACCCTGCAGTTCTGCCTGGTTGGGTCTGGCAATGACGGCAATAGCACTGCTCATATCTGTTTGTTTAAACATAGTCTTTTGCTTGAGGCAAAGGAAATGTGAGCAAGGTGGGTGCAATTTTAATATACCTTTAAAAAGTAAATGTGGTAACTGCATTTTACACAGTAAAATCAATTTCTACAGTGACATTAGTGAATGACTTACCTAACGTTTTTCTTACAGTATTACTGATTTTTAAGCTTCACAAACTAGAAAAACTCACCCTTATGGTGACATTATGAAACAAAAAACAAGACAAACATTTTCTTCAAATAACATGATGAGAAATTTACTCATTTCAGAATTTATTTTTGTACTTCATGTTAGGACACCTAAGATACAAAACCTCATACAAAATGTTTCTGGCATTTTTCAAGTCAATGTATGTACTTGCATGTCTTGTGAAACAGATATTTGATCTGAATACAGATAATCTTCTTTTTAACACATCTCAAGAGCTGTCTTTTTTGTTTAGTAAAACAAAGTAAAATTGTTTAGTCATGTAATATACTGGAACCACCATTTTTTTTATTTTCTAGGTTTCTCACACAAAGCTGCCATTGACACATATTTGTTAATGAGAGCAGAAGATGCTCAGTATTCCATCAGAATCTAATTTGTAATCCTATTCTTCTAAAACACAGTGATTACCCAAAACTTGGATTGTTTGTATTGTCCTCACACTTAATATGTAAATGAGGCCAGATCATAACTACAGTAATTCAAATGAACTATCATCTGAAGGTGATCATCGGTCAGAAACCTGTCCAAAAGTTTTATGTTTGGGCTTTTCAATCCACGTGGTGACATTTTGAACACTGTATAAAGAACACTTAAAACATTTAAACATTTATACATTAAAAAAATCTATTTTGCAATCTTCTTGTTGACTGAACACAGTAGTTTCAGTTTTATAACCACATCTTTAAATTCAGGATCGCAGGGTCCTAGACAGGACCAGTCCATCACAGGAAGACAGACACAAACGCAGACACACAATGAATTAATCCTTAACAGTTTTATTAAAGGGTTCAAAGCCCTGCAGTGGCATGTAATGTAAACACTAAGGTCAACTACTCCTGTGTTAAACTTAGACCTTATTGCAACATAATGTTTAACTGAGCAGTTTTACTATGAAAAGGAGTGGTAAAGAGTTATAATTGTATTACTGTCAGATCCATGATTTTGTATAATAAACCTAACTTTTGTATTATTGTATTCATTTTGCAGTGCCTCAGCAAATAATATATCCAGACTATGCTCCAAGGTATGAGATGTGTTATATTGTCTTATATTGTCTTTTAAAAACGTTTGAGGATCAGCCTTTTTATGTTGCTTTAAAGTATTGTAAAGGGTTTACAGGTCAAACAAAAAATAATTGTTTTAAACTTAATAATGAAGATTAATGAAAACAAAACTATTCAGTATGTACATTATTATACCTACTGATGTTTTGTAATATAAACAAGATTTTTTTAAACTGAATTTTAATTTAAATCTAATGTCGCACATTATAATTTACACTATAATGCAGAGTGAAATTCCACTTAAACTTGTTGCAGGATTATATCATTGCATATTAAAATTATTATTTAAATGTTAATGGATGGTATGTTATAGAATTATGTCTGAAACTCATGTATACAAGGAACAACTGAAAGCTCAAGAAGAAACTGTTTTAATCTCAATAGGTTACATTACTTCAAATGCTTGCCTAAGATGGCCAGTCATCGTTTAAAATGAAAGTTACATAACATTTTGTTGTAAAGAGAATAACCTGTGAAATATTTCTAAGCCTAATCAGATCTCAAATTTTCTTATCAGTACAGAAGCTGCTAAAGAGCAGTTAAACCACAGTTTTGTCCTAGAACAACTGAGACAATGAGACTTTAATAGAATTAAAGAAGTGCTGTAGACCAAGTACTCAACGACAAGGCACATGCAAACCAATTTATTATGTACTACAATTACACAAATAATATATACAATAATCTAGACTACAATGCATTACACTGAACAAATCCTATTACTCCATCACTGCTTCAAAGTGAAAACAAAAGTTTACAAAGTGGCAGGCACCTTTTAGTGTTGCCACTGAGCAGGGTTGTACAAAATTACAAATGGGTTTAGCTTGAGAATTTGTTACATGTTCCAAAAAGTGCAAAATGGAGTGACCTTTCTGTTTATCCGTTGGTTTCCTGTAGTTATAGGGAGGAAGAGCAAATTGATGAAAATCCAATATATGGGAATATAAATCAAGACTTTGAAGGTAAGTTCCTTTATTATCGTGTTGCCTTTGGTGCGTGCTGTCGATTACTTTATAAAGATAACACTTTTAACAATTTATTCTTGTGCATACCCTTTTTGGATGCTCTGCTCTGTAAAACTAAAATGTTGCTAGTGAGAAAAGCAAAGTCCCTTATGTCGGCATTGACATAGATTTAGATTTGTGGACTCCATTAATCTGCAGATTTTCCTAAAAAAATGTTAGCTCTCATAAGTATTTAAAAGTTACAAAGGGAAGGATTTGTCACTGACAAACTTACAATTGTAAAACACCAGGCTCAGGCACTCTAATAATAATGGGTAGAATGTCAATGTCAAAGTGAAGTAGATTAAGGTAGAAGAACTAAAAGCTTAAATAAACACTAAAAAGGCAATTCATTATTTCTTTTTGGGCACACAGCAAGTGTAGGAATGTCTCCAAAATGACCTGCCTACACAAAATTGTTTGCTCTTTTCAGTGAACTACATTTTTTCTGTTTCTAATAAAACAAAAATAGATTGCTAGCCATTCTGTGACTTCAGTGCTTCCTCGGAGCTGTAGAAAACTGAAGAAAGCAGGTCTGCATCAGCGGCTTATCTAACATTTTAAAATGTCAAATAACTTTTTATGATCTGCAACAACAAATGACCACAGCTCAGTGGTACAAAGACCCATGACACAAATCATTTTAACAGAAACTGTACTTAAGTACTTGCATTTTGGACATTAAAAAAAATCAGATGACATCAACTTTCATATAAATCTGATTTGTACTGCATTGAATATATGGACTAAATGAGCTGAACCACCTTTTTTCTTGTTTTCTTGATATCAACCCAATATTAATGGTTTCTTTGCTGTTCCTAAGCACATGAGGACTATGACTGTGAAGAGGAATGCTATGAACAGATGAAAGCTCCTAGAAAACAACAAACTGGAAAAAAGGTATTTTGAAATATAAAAAATCTGCTACAAGTAGAACAAATGATTGGAAGTTATGCTCGAGACAGAAAAGGACTGCAGGTGCAGATGGTACACAGCAGAGACAGCAATCTCATTAAAAATGATTATTTTCACCTTTAAAGACAATTCACAAATCTGAAAGACAAACTGGAAAATCAGAGAACAGCTTTTACGGTTGTTCTAGTTCAAACATTTTCAGAAGTAAACTGAATAAAGTGAGAACATTTTTTAAGAGCATGACACTTTAGAATAACTCTGAGGGTAATAAACGTGAATTATTTTTGTTGTTTTTTTTCTTTCAAAGCAGACAAGCATGTTCACATCAAAAATACAGTTCAGTAGCACAGTGTGTTTTCAATTCTTTTGACGTGTGCAGATGGTGGAATTCGTCATTTTCGCTGAAGCATAAATGAACAAATGAATTCAGTAAGAGTCTGTAAACTCAGAAAACAGAAAAGGCGACATTATTTTGCTAATCTGTTGCTACAACAATTAACATCTTAACGTTTACAAACATGGTCATTAAAAATATAGC
Organism: Lepisosteus oculatus; assembly: GCF_040954835.1. Classification (NCBI taxonomy): domain Eukaryota; kingdom Metazoa; phylum Chordata; class Actinopteri; order Semionotiformes; family Lepisosteidae; genus Lepisosteus; species Lepisosteus oculatus. Next base: position 20,037,990 of record NC_090700.1, read on the forward strand.
TGAGAATAGAAAGGTTTGCAGTCACCAATATTTTTTAACATGCAGCATTGCCGAACAAAGACACAATATGTTACCTTCAGTATTTTACAGGACTGTATCTACTGTATAGTATTGTCTTTCAATGGTGGGGCTTGCAATCGTCACTTCAATAAATAAAACTTACAATTTTTAAAGAGCAAGACGTTTATATGACTCTTTGGATATTCAAACATTATTGTAAATAGGACTCTTTTGTAAGTTGCATGTTTGTTTGATATAGGAAACTGCATGTGAAGATATTGAAGCTTTCTTTAAAAAAAAGAACACAAAAAGGATTTTGTACTGTTTTATATTAAGGACTTCATTAGCTGATTCTCTTCTAGATTTTCAAGACAATGTTTGTTGTCTTTTAAAGGTTCAGTTGCCAGTTAAACAATTAATTGTGTGTTGGCACAGAATCTGTCTTTAAATTTACACGTTCATTCCTGAGAAAGAGCCAATTGTTTGAAATGGCGGCACAGTCACCATTATGGTAAATTTACCATACATTTAATTACTCCAGCAGTTTTATTTCATTACAATATTTCTTCTAGTGACTTAAAAGCCTAAGCAAATATACAAAAAAAACAAACTTTCAAATACTGCATACTGTATCTGCATGCTACAAATAGCACATACTGTATTTCCTACAGGCCTTAGACAGTAATGATTTCAAGATGTGCGGATTTCTTTCATTAATAACGTCCGCTGTGGCCTGTCATATAGAATTACAGTTTATAGAAGAGTTAGAATTTAGAGCACATTGAGACATACAGTGAATAGTTTTTAAATTTATATATATATATTTTGGATGTATTAAAATATACACCATTCCTCATTTAGTAGAACATCAATTAAATAACCTTAATATGTAATTAATTTATATATATTTATAATAATATTGGTTTAAGGATTAGCAGGTTAATAAGCTTGGCACTCAGTATCAATGTGTTATACACAAAAACTATGCAAAAGCAATGCCATTTATGTACTATGTACTAACCTCCACAAAAACGAAAACTGAACTGGGAAAAATTCCTGTGATGTGGGGGTACTCCATTTACTGCTGATACCCACATACATTTGAGTCAAATCAATTCTAGCTTTAATAAAAGGTTCTGAGCAAATTAAAGAAGATTATATACAAACATTATGAGTGTCAATACTGCATCTGTTTTCCTTCTAGTCGGGGAATGTGGCAGGAAATTTGGAATAAAATATTTACTCATGTGAAGTCAAGTCAAAAGAATGGGTTTTTTGCATAAAGGTGTAAATATTTAAGTAAACAGCATAACAGTTCTACTGATCTACACAGAAACGTAAAGAAATTCGTGGTTTTTAAGAAAAAGCATAGTAAATTGCTTTCTTACAAGAACATAAGTAAACTATCTTCCTTATAGTAAATCTTACTTCTGGCAACAGGCAATCTTCATAATATACAGTCAGCCCCAGTCCTCGAAGTACTGTTGGTGCCTGTACTTCACTCCACATCTCATATTGAACTACTTGCCTGAATGAAAAGATCTCGCAGGCCATTCAGTCGGTAATTGCAGAGTACCTATGAACTCTGTAGGACTCTGGAGTTACCCATCGCTAGAAGACTTTTCAGCTGCGATAAAGCCCAGCAGTGTTTAAAAAAAACTCTCTCACACAATTAATCTGCACTGACTGCATGTGCTGTATGATGCACCTTTTAACCTGCTCTGTTTAACAAATATTCTGTTAACTTAAATATTTAAGTTAACAGAAGCATTATGTAGAATTAGACTGTCGTTTGAATTCATGTTTAAGCTGGGGGTGTGGAATGAGCGGAATACATTCCAAAGCTTCCAATCGCTGATCTAGATGCATCAATCCTGTTTCTCTAAACAGCCGGCCGCAGAGCCCAGCATGTGCTACGCCTCTTTGGATCTGACGGTGGATAAGAAAAAGAGGAAAAAACACAAGAACAGACAGGCCGCCCAGGATTTTCTGGAAGTAGAAACCGAACAAACTCTACCATCGAGATCCAGCAGCACCATGGTCTCTAGAAACAGCATCTACCTGAACAGTCAGCAGCTGACAGAGGAAAGCGAGGAGGCCATTCACGAGGACCCTGCCATGATCTTCAGCAAGTTCAACAAGAGCCAGTCGATACCTCAAGACAGTATGTAGCTGGACCAGCCCAGGATTGTTTGTTTTTTTTAGTTCTGTGAACCAGGCATTCACTCTGCATTATTGTATGAATAGTGTTCCGTTTTTTCAGTGTTCTTTTTTTCACGGGACATCCCTTTGAGCCTAACTTAACGATTCTGATTTTCCAGTCAAGAACACTAATACCTGATCAAATATGAGAGAAGGAAGCTGCTACACACTTCCACATCTCAGCCACTGAGAATTTTGACAGACAGTCACTGTGGCACAATGTACAGGCAACGCTGATTATTAATCCCAGTGCCTGGTAAATCAGCATTCAGTTTCCCAATTGATGTGTGTGTATGCATATGGTTGCGCATGTACATGTATCTCCCAACAATATTTTTTCAGCACACTGGACCTGCAGGTAATTTACAATATTCACGACTATAATATTTAAATACTTCTGATTAATAACCATTAAAAAACGTGCTACAGTGTACCCCAATTAAAACTTTTTGCTTAATTAGTTTAATTTTGGGTCTAGTGAAGACACAATGACTCCTAGTTGCCTTTTAAAGGCAGGTATGTCAATGTAAAATAAGCATTGAAAATGTGTAACACAAGATTTTGTGTGTATATAGTATATTTGCAAAAAAAATCAGTTTTCCTATTTTAAGGCACGTCAGAGGTAACATTTTGAAATGACAAAATTTTATCTTTATTAATAAGAACAATCTAAAACAGAAGCTTAGAATCCCAGAATGCACTGATTAGGCAAAAGAGTGCCCTAGTCCATTTGTATTAGAGGACAATTACCTAGAAGAAGTTTGATCGAAATCTTCAGAATTATGAAAGGAACAGCCAAAGTTGTTCTAACAGCTAACAATATAAAAGCAGATGAATGTCCAAGTTAACAGAAGTAGATCCGGAATTAATACAGATTTCAGTTTTCAGCAGAGTGGTTGATGCTTGCACTTGGTTGCCAAGCTATGACACTTACTCTAGAACAGTGCAATATGACAAGAATGTTTTAAGTCATGTTAGTGTTACTAAGCGAGTTCTGAGTGACAGTATTCAGGCTGCTCATGTGTAATAATAGGTAACCGACGCTCACTGGGATTGGTAACTGACACTCACAGTGGCAATTTCAAGGTGGAAAACAGATCAAATACCAGAAGAAGGAAGCCTGACCTCAAGGTTTTCAGAACATCAAAAAACATCACACATAGCATGCAACACGAGACTGGTGCAGCAACAGTAATCCTAAGTATTTGCAGCTGCTTGCTCAAAGAGAAAGGTTCCTGTCGGAGAACAAAAGAGAAGAGAAGTGCAGTACTAAGTATGCAAATACCGCAGTATTGACTTTTTTGTTATTTTTGCTACACATTCTCCTGTGATGAGACCATGGCCATCTGATATAGGCTTTTATCGGTAAAAGATGTATTTAAATGTATTCTTCTAGAAAACTTATCTTCCACTGCAGAAGTAGACGAGAAGATTTACAGATGAGTACTTTTTTGCCTGAATATAGAAATACATGCACTAAAAGGACAGAACATTATTCTACTTCAAACTTTTATGAAAGTCAAGATATTGAGAAAAGTAACTGAAGTCAAACACCAAAATAACACCATACCAAGCCTAAAATTAATTTGCAGTGATGAAATATTAGTAACACACCCACCATTTCCATGTCTTACTTAATGTTCCCATTTCCAAACAAGGACCAGAGTTATCATAGTTAACTTCTAAATAATACAATAGTGGAGACAACTGCAAACATGAAGACAAAATGCACTGTTTAGTTCCTGGGCTTTAAAGGTTATAAGGTATAAAGGTTTTTCGCAGTATTAAATGTTCTTTTGAGTGGATTATTTCCCAGTGTAAACTGCTGAAATCTACTCAAAAGACAGACTTATATACTTTCTTTTATACTTTGTTAACTGTCCCTCAAGTTAATCATTTCTCAAAAATTCCAAAATATTTCACTTTCAAATGAACATAACCCCCAAGCAAGACTTAACCGACTGAGAATATGCCACCCACTTGTGTTTCTGTGTATGAGTCATGGAGTCATTAAAATTATCTTTTTCCCCCCAACTGGATTGAACAGCAACCCCCAAAAGTATGCACTAACCACTCTGTTTGGATAAAAACAGTTCAAAAACAGAATTGTGTAACTAATTTTCCAGAATAGAACTGAACTGACCACAACGCCTCAGGCTCATCTGACACACTAGTACAACCGCACTGCTTTTCAAACCATACAGTACAGCAGGAAAATATTAGTAAACATGCTTGTGTTATCTTCTAAAACTCAACAGATTATGCAGTCCTGGATTTGAAAAAAATGTACAGGCTCTTAAAACTCAATATTATTGTGAGTCTGACTGTAAAATTAGCAAAAGATTAGCAAAAGATTTCCAAAAGATTTCCAAAACACTGCCAGGTGACTGGAGCACTATGCCTTTATGCTAATGTGTTAAGGAACACAGTGTTCACTGTTAGAAGTGGATTTGATATTTTTAATGCTGGAAATGTAACTTTGCAGGGCGGATAATACTGTATGACCAACAGACAATGACTGAATAACTCCTGGTGTAAACAAAGTAAGAAGCTAAAAAAATACAATTATCTATCATCAGAAAGTTGCTAATTCCTAGTAAGGGATGCCTACACCTATCCTGGAAGCAAAGGGCACAAAGGGGGACTCCATCCTGGACTGGACATCAGTCCATCGCAGGAAACAGTTTGTGAAAGCTGAAAGCCCTAGAGAAAACTGTAGTTTTCATGAATACAGTACTAAACATTGCTTATTGTTAGGAACTTTCAGACAAGTAACTATTTTATTTCTGTGTCATTATTATTTGTGATGCCATCTGAAAAAGACAAACCAACATAAAAGCAGGCTTAGGGTTGCAAGAGACAAGAATCTATCCTGGAAAATATCATGTTCCAGATAAAGCCTCTTAAAAGTGAAACCCAAATGCTTACAATGAATCTGCACAAAAAGCCTTCCAAAAGCATGGAATGTTAAGAGCTAATAAAATCAGTTAAATGCTAATAAAATCAGGCAGTTTATACTGTGGCTTTACGCAAAGTATGTGAAATGTTGCCTATGTGGATATTATCAAAATGCCTTTAAAAGAATGTATTTAGCACAGCTTTCAGATTGTGAATTTCAGATCCTGCTGAAAGACAGAGTGAGTTTTGGGGAGATAAAGATCTCCACCACCATTCACTTTGAAGTTCACTGGAGTGTTGATCATGGTTAATAAGCAACTACGTAAATATTGAATATTAATGCACATAACAGCTGCTGCTGACTTAATTGTAAATATATTATAATAAATTGTATTTTCTAAACAAGAGAGCTTATAATAAAGCATGTCTTTGCAAAGTGTGTATATATGTTTTAAGTATTTTAAAGGGAGAATCATGCTTTCTTTAACCGCAGTATGATACAGTATATAGCTGTACAATTAAAACATTATTAAATCTACTTTTATGGGTAATATGGCCCAGTTTTTTGTTGCGTATTTCAACCAAATAACACAAACCACTCTTCCTATTATTTTACAAAACTATACATAGAATGCCGCTCTTGAGCAAAAAATGCTTTCTATTACAACAGGGTAGAGTATCATTAAAACAGGACAAGGTGTGTACAGTACACAGTTTACATGCTTCACGCTAAATGATTACCAGATGATAAGAAATGTCATGCTGTGTGAATAGTATACCTGTCCTGATGCAGGTATACAGATGTTACATGTAGTCAAGAAACAAAATTATTAAATTTACTGCTGAGGTAATATTATCTGGGGATACATATCTTAGGTTCCCTGTCTAGTAAATCTGTACTGCTGATTACCTCAGTTAGCCTGAAGTCAGAGTAGTACATTTCAGTGTCAATGCCATTAGAGCACTATCATTATAACATTTGGTGCCATTTCACATGTGAAGCAAATTTAATGGCTCACAATTTGGTTTTACACTTAATTAGTATGAATAGCCCACCTACTGTAAATTAATGGATAGATCATGTTGGACAAGCAATACTTGGAAGTGAGTGATCTGTCTCTGGGGATTATGAGTAAAAAGGCAGGCGAAAAGGAAGGGTATGTGTCCCACAGCTAACAAATTAATGTCTAATTTAGAAAACAAAAAATTTTAAAAATCAAAAAAGGAAAATGGATTAGAAATGATTTTCAAGTGCATTAGTAAAGTACTTTGCCAACACCCTATCATCTGTGTCTGGTGGGCAAAATCCAGTCTGAGAGGTTACAGGTAGGATGTGGTCTGCGTTTTGCTGAACTGCACCACAGCACAGTCTGTATTTCTGGGTAAAAGATTAAAATCCATTCCTGTGTACAGTACAAGCAAACCTTCACTACTCAAGTAGGAAATAGCTATGCATCACAGAGATTATGACACCACAACTCAACATATCCGAAAGGTTCGTTATTTCCATTTATATTGGTCAGAGTAGACTTCATAATTACAAATGAAAGCGACCCATCAGCACCGTGTAGCTCATTTTGGCTCTAAATAGAAGAGAAGACACAGTACCTGTTTCAAGAATTCAAAATTCTAAAAGTCTTAAACAAAGTCAATCCTATGAACATCTTCAGAATCTACAGTAAAGGATGAGCCAGAGGACACGGGGAAACTTTTATAAACCTACAAGAGTTTTGTTGTGGGAGTAAGGAGCAAGCTGCTCGGCCATTCACTTGAACTTGTTTAAAGTGGAAACGGTTTCTTTTGAGAAATAACTGGATGATATTGATAGATCGACTAACTACTTCTTATGATCTTATGACTGTGCAAACATTACTAAAGTTGGAAAATATTTTTAAATAAAAAAATACTTTCCATACAATCAGTTATTTACCTCCCTGGTCCAAACTAGTAGTACAAGTTTATTGAACTCCCTTCCCACTTTCACATGCAGAACTGCAAACTGGGTCCCTTTTAACTAGACAAGGAAACTAATGTTCAGTGAGACTTTGTTGTACATCTAGTGCATGAAAATGTGCAGAGATAATCTATTAATTACAGGGTAGGTAGACGATCATCTCACTGAAGTGCGATAAATATTTTTTGGGAAACAATCCCTACCTTTTACTCTCATGATATTGTCACGGTATTAATTCAGTCTAAAGGAAGCATAAAGCACAAGGTTTGGAAAAAGGAATTCAACTTACCTCTCAGTCCCAGTTTGTGAGCGATCAAAAGAAATGTATTTTCTGTAGATAAGGGCGTGATGCGGGTCGGAAACAAATCTCACTTAAAATATTTATCCTTAGGTCCGTAAATGTTTAGAATAACTTTACAAGTAAAAGTAAAGTTAAATCTTCAATATTCGGCATTGTGGAAACGTGTGGATTTTCATACGTTTGCTTGCTTCGAGGAAAACGCATCCTCTAATTTTGGGAAAAGTTTTCTGATTAATCACCGGGTGGAAAAAGCTCCTTCCATGTTAATGAAAGGTGAGGGAGTGGTTAATAATTATGTTTTTTGCGCAATTGACCATTGTAACTGAATTGTAAATTCAAGGCATTTGAATACGGCTTGATATTAGGAACACGAATATAAAACAAATAATGGAAATTGTATCTTCCAAATTTGTAAATAATAAGTAATTTTTATTGGAATGCTTTTCCACATTTGGTTGTGATTGTGCAAAGAAATACCCATTAGGAAGTGTCACGTTTTTGATGTACTGACAATCTGTGTGCACGGAGATATTACGGTTTCCCTAATATAAGTGGCAGAGGTCAGTATCTCTTATCTTGTATCATCATACACTCTATGAATGCTGAAACGTGTGCGTGAAGGCTGTACACACTGACAAATGGTCTGTGACAGTGTGCCCAACCTAATCAAAATAAAACAAAGTAAACAATTTCTTCTGCGCATTATAGCCAAAATTGGAAGTGACTTGAACAAATCAAAAGATAACAGCTTTACGTCAAAAAGAAGATATTTGAATAAAAACATAAATACTTTAATCTGGCTAGATTTATATTTCATACATCATGGTCCCACAAATGCTGGATTAAGTATCTCAATGACACAGACTGTTCAGACTTCAGTCAGCAAGTGTATATATAAATGCATGTTTTTATATTTGGAAATGTTAACTGACTATCAGAAAAACCCTCCACAACCCATCCCCCTGGAACTCTGACAAGGTTGTAGTGAGTTTGGTGGAGTCTTTTAAGATTCTAGTAATAACCAACTTTAACACCCTTATATGGGTTGCAGATGTTATAATGTTACTGTATAAGTATTACAAAGAAAGGGCACCAGACATTGTATTTCCTGCATCAGTTGGAAAAAGTCCAGTGCTTCCAGGCCATTCTCATTCATGTCAGTTTTATGGAGCCATTATTGAGATCATTCTCACAGCTTCTAGAACCGTTTGGTTTGGCAACACGTCTGTCTATTCTAGAGGGAAATTACAACCCATTGTCTGCTGTGCAGACTCATTGGCTATCGAGAATACCATCTGTTTAAAAAATTTGCCTTAGGGAGACACTACAATCAAAACCAGTCGGCATATGAATAGCTTCTTCCCCAGAGCCATCAGCCTGCTTAACCAAAACACGTGAATACAGGATGTAGTGTGTATATAATTGTGGACTTGTTTGTAAAGTGTACGTTATATACAGTATATATATTTATTATTGATTGTTTCTGTCTATATTTTTGCACTAAGACACAAAATCATATTCCTTGGACATGTAACATATTTGTCAATAAAAGTTTTTATTCTGATTTAATCCTTTATTTAACCAGGTAAATCAATTGAGGGCAAACACATTTACAATGATAACCTGCAGAGTACCCATTTATATAGCAAGACATTTTTCTGGAGCAATTGGAATGAAGTAACACCCAAGATTCCAGTCTAGAGTCCAGGGCCCTGACCACCCTGCTGACGTGTACCAATGAATTTGATGTGGTCGACACCTTAAACAGAAAACCTCAAATGACAAATTATCCTGTTTGGTTTCTAGCCTTTTTCAGAAAGCAATGTATGCAAGTGCCTATAAATGCTTTGGGATATATATAATTTGGTAGAAATTACTTCTTCTGTTGTATCACAAGTATACATATGTCTGAAATAGATTTGGCGAACTTCGGTAGTTATTGAACAATACAGGCCTCTTGAAATACATAGACATACAGTAGTCGTGTAAAATCCCTTTTTCTCCAATTTTCGCCATTACAATAATTAAAGGCTAGCAATACCAAGGTCACAGAAGTGCAATTTCAGATGCATCATGGGTAATAAAATGAAAATGAATAAAATGGTAATAAAAGAAGAAAGCTATAGGTGGAAATCAGAAAAGTGTAGTGGATACTGTATATGGGTACAGATAGAACTGTTTGCCCTTTAGGCCAGTTTAATCTTCAAGTATAAAACCTGTTTTTCATATTTTTATATCCCCATCACACTTAGTTTGTCTTTGCTTTCCACAATATCCCCAGTATTGCCATATTCCTAAAATTGTAACTCCCCCTTGCCTTTAAAAAATTCTAGCTAAGAAATTGATTGACATAAGGACATGGATTGTCCTTGGTTTCTAGCTTTAAGGCATTTATAACTGTTTCTTTAACAACATATCAAAAGAGAAAACTGGCTTAATTGAAAGGTTACGGGAGGACTAGGATCTATTTTCCAAGAATTCTCTGCTTAAAGAAGCGCCTCCTTTAATCCTGAATGTTCCTAAGCCTAATTTCCACTTGTGTGTCCAAGTCTTTCTATTGTTGTTAAACGTGTCCCTTAGGTTGACTTGACTTTGTTGACTTGAGTATTTTGGAATGTTTGATTCAAGTCCGTTTATAATCTTCTCTGTTTAAAGCTAAAAAGGTGCAGTTTCCTTATTACAATAGGGAATATCTGTAAAGGTAATACAGATAAATACTGTATGTTGTCCGTGATTTTTTTTAATTTATAGATTAATAGTAAGGCTTATAAATTAATTTGGAAACTAGTCTCAAAGAGCCTGGTTTTAGGAGAGGAAGTCAAATATCCAGCCTGGAGCGAACAGACGTTTGTCTTTTAGAATGATCTTTTCCTTATAAATGCCCCAGGGCCATATGTTGGTGTTCATACGCCCTAGGCACTTTCACTCTGAAATGTGCAAAAAGAGCGGTAAACGCCTTTTGAATTATGTCGATTGACATGATGCACTTTAAACTATTCTAATGCTAAACCACGTGATTGATGGAGCGAGTCGAGTGACCATCACTTCGATACTTCTAGTTTCTAGAACAGCCACTAGACAGCGCATGATTATTGATTTGGAGCACCTAGAGTCGATCGCAAGCAAGTTGTTTCAGTTCGTATTTCGTTAGTCACTAATGTTTCCCTCCTTCGTAGGCCCTAGGCACTGAAACTTCCAATTGGGTCAGGTGGGCCTGTCATTTGGAGCTGTCCTTATGTTCTTATCATTTACCTATACAGTATCATTTACTGTGTTAGAACAAATTTGGAAGTTTTAGAACAATTGCTAAAACCCAAATGAAGTTAAAGATCTACAATACTTTTCGCTTTTGTATTATCATCTTTGTTTAATTTAAAAAAGTTAAAAAACGTGCTTTCCTTACTGTAATTAATAAAATGTTAATTACAAGCTGTACAAGGAAGGTTCTAATAATTATTTTCATTTTTTTTTTCATTACAGAAATAAGTACTTCTTAAAGTTGTGTTTTATTTCTTCTCTTTTCAGCATGGAATGAACCTATTACTTGTTCCCTTGCAGCCTATGCATGCTGACGCAGCTACCTACCTGTACTATGAATACAAATTTTGTATAAGAGTGTGCATGGAAAAATATATGTGAAAGTATATATACAGTACAGGTATAGTATATGTATATCCTAGATATACTGTATACAGTACACAGTACAGCATATACTAACAGCCCACATCTATTAGACTTCTTATAGGTACATGAAGGCTCTACTCTTTCTATGCCTTTTCAGTGAAAACTGTGTGAAAAATGTGTAATTCTGTAGTTGTGCAATGACACAGTGTTGTCATGACTAGAATGCCATCCAGGGTAAAAGAAAGAAGACCCAGATAAACAAAACATAAGGACTCCTGCCAGACCCAGTTTTTGGTGGGATATTCACGTGTGAGCAGCCTCAGGAAAACAGAGAGCACAGCTGGATTTGACGACCACTTAGGAACTTTGGGATAGACTGGGCATTTTGGTTTAACACGAGTCAAATGGGTGTGGATGCAGGAGTCTTCTAACCAACAGTGCTGATTAAATACGACCCTTTACTATCTGAAATAATTAGGCATCCAACACCATAGCTGTCAGCACATCAAGGGGAAACATTGCCATCCAAACCTGTAAGGTTCAGGATACTCTTCCCCTTTACAGAACCAAATCCTTATCAAAGTTCAGGATTCCACTTTCATCAGCTGCTGCCAGTGATTGACAAAGCTGGAAGTTCAGTGCCACTGGAAGTGAGGCCAATTAAGCAGGCAATCAATTATTGTTCATGTTCATCTCTCTGTATATACCTGATTGCATAAGAACCAAGTTGCTTGGAGAACATTTGGTATTTCTAAATTAAAGCCACACTGAATTGTCTTTAGCAAATCCAGTGCTATTTTCGTGGCTTAAACATGCATTAGAGAGATGCTGCCAGAGACACAGCATGTGTATTAATCTGGACATGGGCCAAAGCACATGGAAAAACTGTGCCAGCTGTCCAGCTCAGCTGTGGTTCAGTGGGCAAAGATATCTTCACTTTTCTAGTTCTTTCTGTGTTCTCCTTCTCACACATACTCTCTCTCTGAAACAAACAGCTTAGAAACACGCAGTGCAGGTCATCAGGGTGAAACTCCAGAGAGTCTTGAGGACACTGTTTCTGCCTCAGTACAGACACCATGGGGTCCACTGCTGACTTTTGGGGCTCTGCTCTTCTTCTCAAGAAGGTGCGTCACCTGAGATGCAGCACACTGGAGAGTATCCATCAGACGCTGTTCCTCCGCCCCTTGATGATGACTTTTAGGACATGGGAGAGGTCCAGGGTTTTTGTAATTGTTTCCATGATAACCGGGTGCTCTTTCGCTCCAGCAATGAACTCCTCCAGTGTCAGCTCCCCTAGAGAATGAAAAAAGGACAAACTACAGACAACGCATTCCTATATTTTATTCTTAAGACTACTGAATCTCTAAATAATGGTACAGCAACTGTTGTGAAGACACAGTGACATAAAAGGTAACTATTGGCACCTGGGAGTAATAAAAAAAAACATACTCCTGCCATAGTTCATGCAGCTGTACCAGTCCAACATCATCTTTAAAACACTGGATAAAATACAGAGTTTCAGTTGAGCAAATTTCCACCAGCTATATCAGGCTTCTGTGTTGTACTGTACTTTCTGTCTGGGCAGTGTCATTGACTTTTCCAGGGCAGAGTCTGGGACAGAAGTATGTGATTCACCAAGAAAAAAGCAGCATGAAAATAAGCCTCCTTCTGATAACAGTGACACGGTCACTTAAAGTTCTGATTTTACCAGTTAGCTAGCTGACCAGTTAATGACAAGGTTTACCAGCGTAACTAATTCTAATTTTTATTTACTGTGGCCTCTTAAACCTTTACTTTTAAGTCACTTACCATCGCCGTTCACATCTATAGTGTCAAATATCAGGGTTGTGATTTCCTCTGGGGATATGTCATAGTGTCGATTGATGTCTTGTACGGCCTGAAATTGAACAATATGGTATGATGAACTGATCAAAATACATTTGAACATGTGAAAATACATTGAATACATACATTTAAATAGATTATTTTATTTTAGAAGAATGGGTGTCACAGTGGGTGGTAATTAGCATTACTGACTCGCAGCTCTTGGGCTCTAGATCCTTATGGTTTAGTAAAGCTTCAGCAGAAAACAAAAGTGTCACCATGTGAAAACTGTGCCACTGCAGTAAAGGCCTGGATGAGCAGCAGAAGGATTAGGCATACCAAAATTAAAAATGAAAAAAACATATGTGTTATTATGATTATTACTTTTCTTTATTTCCTGCAAAATGTTTCTGGTTAAAAAACAAGCCAAAGCAGACAGTACAACCCATCTATTCACTTTAAATTAGTTTGTAAACAGTATGGATTATGAGACATGTTTGTTTTGGCAATAATGATATTTGGCTTGTTCTGAGCAATAATTACAAGTATGCTCTTTATATTTGATTAGATCAAACTAGTCTCTTTGAATGAAAGGTACAGTATACAGGCCCACTGAGGGCAGTTCTCAGTATTTTTATTTTTAACAACACCTTCAACAATTTGGAGAATAGCTCCAAATTGACTCCATTTTCTAACTGCTTCATTCAATTCAGGGTCACAGGGCAGCCAGAGCTTAGCTGTAGCTGGCAAGCAACTGGTACAAGGCAGGGTACACCCTGGGTGGGATGGCAGTCCATTGAAGTGTAACCCCTCTTAACGTCAAAAGTTTTTTAGATACACATTCATACCAGGGCCAATTTTCCCAGAAGCCAATTAACCTACCAGTTAGTCGTTGGAGTGTGGGAAGGAACTGGAGCCCCCGAAGGTAAAGGAGACGCATGAATACAAGGCCAAATTTATGTAGATAGCACCAAGGTATGGAACTAAACCCAGGGCACAAGCACTGCGAGGCAGCAATCTTAACCTCTGTCTCACTGTGCCAACATATGTGATAGAAAAATTTGACCGGTTCTTCAATAACTAAAGCAAAAAAAAAAACATTTCTTGGTTTTTCAAGATCTCACCAACATGGAAGAAGACTAGAGTATAAACAAGTATCAATAAAACTACAGTCTTGGGCTGCAATACGAATATTTTCTTAACTTTCATTGAATTCTAGTCAATAGGATGATAGGATCTTAAATGGTTCAGATGCTCAAACTATCATGCACTGGACATCCAGCAGCATCAGACTGCACTGTGCTGCATTGCTACTGTATGCATGCAGGCGAGGTGGTGATCAATTTTCATCACACTGGAAAAATCAAATGATTAAAGTATTATCTAACCTATTACAGTGCATTCCAAATCAGAATTGATTTAAAATATCTGCACATGAAGACACTGTGTGAGTGTTGAGGTTGTTAACTGTCCAGAAAAACAATGAAGAAGAGGTATTTTCCAATTGCTCACCTTAAATATCGTTTGAAGTTCCTCTCGGTCTATTTTGCCATTTCCATCAGCATCGTAGAGCTTGAAATACCACTTTAATTTCTGGTTGATTTCTCCTTTTAGCACTAAGCTGATCGCAGCAATGTATTCCACAAAGTCTATAAAGCCGTCCTGAAATGAAAGAAAAAGTTTCTAACATTTTCTGAAATATTAAAATCAAATTGTAAAAAAAAGGAGTGTGACCTGACCAGCTTGAGAAAACAAGTAGTAGGCCTGCCAAAGTAAAACTTAGCAGCTTGGGAAAGATTGTATTAGAGGCCATTGAAACCTGACAGCTGTTTGCTCTTCAGGATCAAGAGAAGGAATTAATTAAAAAATGAAATCACATTAAAAATGCAGTTACAAATATTGTGATGTGGACACTCGTGACTCAACTTAGTTAATGTGGTATGAAAATGCTTGTAAAAATTGGCCCTTAATGAAAATGTTTCCTTTCTCAATACCCATTCTCTTCTGTTTACTTAGATTATTATACTTAAAGCACTTTGCTTAAACACTGTGTACGCATAGTCCCAACAAAATATTTGTGAGCCATTTAAATCAGTCCACATTTGCTTATATTTTAAACAAAAAAAGGAAATTAGATGTTCATGGAAATGTAAAGATATCTTGATTAAATTTGGATTTTTTAATGCACAAACTGACCCAACAGTAAATATCCTTGTGTGAATATGTACTGTACTGTACAGTATGTCATCCTTCAGATTCAGTAACTGGTGGAACCTCCTTGAATAGCAATGACTTTAACTAGACATTTCCTATAATGGTCTTTCACATTTTTCCTTTTATGAATTTTAGCTCATTATTCCTTCCAACTTTAACTTGGACAATCCAAAATGCATTCTACTGTAGATCTGTGTGTATACTTAAGATCATTGTGTGGCTGAATGAATGAATGAATGGCCTGACATTCTCCTCCAGAATTTGCTGATACAAAGCAGAATTTGTAGTCATCCAGGTCTTGAAGCAGCAAAGCAGCCCCAAACCATTATACTACAATTATGACTACAACTGACAGATGGAACAAATTTAATCTGTTGGAAGGTAGTGTTTGGTTTTCACCACACAAAATATTTCTCCTTTTTATCCAGTAGTCTTGTAAATTGTCCAAGTGCTCGCTATCGAATTTGAGATAAGCAGCAATGTTCTTTTTTAAAGATCAATGGTTTTCTTCTTAGCTAGCCTCTAATGTTCTTGTTTGGGATATTTCCTGATGATGGAGGCCTGAACACAAACATTAGCAACAGTGAGAAAGGCTTGAAGATGCAGGCCTGACATTGCTTAAGATTAAGATGGGTTTATCTTCCATTATGTGTATAAACCTAACATTTGGAGAATTTAGCTTATATATAATAAGGCAATAATAGAAAATATAGAAGCAAAACATTTTAATGAAACAATTGCATTTATAGATTCTTTAGTGCTGTTTACACAAATTCCAACAGTTTTGACCTGCAATCTCCTTTATCTCCTCAGAGATTACCATGTCCTCATTTCTCCTCTCCTGTCTGACACTTTCATTAGGCTTTTCTATTTAAAACTCCCTTGACCATTACCATTGTGTCATTAAATACACAATGTTTTAACAAAACCGTGTACTTGAAACCTGAGGGTTTCTGTGGTTTGTAGCATGTGTGCTACATGTTTATGCTAATTAAAGCAGTTAGGCAGGTTGCTGTCTAAAGTAGATAAGATATTTCCAATAACAACTTGAAATATATAATTGTCATCAAGACTAGGTGGACAACCAGAGAACCCTGAAATATTGTAAGAACAGAAGAACAGGCACAAACCATTCAAACATTTCCTAATGTTTTCAGAAACAAATACAACAGAGGATCTATTTTTATTTATATTATTGCTATCTCTGCATCAAAATAAATCATAAATAATCACAGCTACACATTCTCAAGTCTTCAGGTTTTCTGTTTTCTTTACCGTTTACTGATTTCACCCAAATCTCTAAAGCTCTCTAGTCACATTGTTGAAGCTGAAAGCATGAAATCCCTAATTGTAAAAAAACGTGGAAATGACAGGTGGCAACACTATTTTTAAAATGCAGTGAAAAAAATACTTTGCAGGATGCACAGGCAGGAGACACTGTAAAAGCATAGTGTTTTCCTATTACCTTTCACCCTAAATTTAACAAACTACAAACAAGGGGCACATATTTTGAAAGGACTGCATTGGTTTCACCACTATTCTGAATTTCATATCAAGGCATTCTTGATATTCAACCTTCAAAGCTTGAAGAAGAATATTTTGTATTGCCCTGTCTTTACAACTGCTTACAGAGGAATTGTGATACTTGAACACTTACATAAACATAGTCAGAGGTATGAGTCATACCATGCAAACTCTTACTTGTTCATAAGATGCAAGTGTAAAGATTTCCAACTCTTTTTCACCCCATCATTCCACAATTACCAAAGTTATTAAAAATCTGAGCTTCATGCTGTTACCAGTTTCATGCTGATGCTAGACAACACTAAATTGCTTTAGTCCCAGCAAACAGGTGCTGGAATTCTTACTTTATATCAACAGTATAATGACACCACAGATTGTTTTGGCATATATTTTAATTTTCTACCTACAAAAGACAAAGCACTGTGAACTGCAATCTAAAATACTGTGAACTGCATATCTGATTTCCATCTTTCCCAGAGTGTTTTCAGTGCTCTTTGTGGGGCTCAGAATTTTATAACCATCTTTGTGCAACCAGGTCACCTAGTGTAGCCCTGCAAGGCATCTGCTGGTTTTTAATTTTTAATCCCTTGAAAATTCATCCCACTAAATCAAAATGACAAAATCTATAGTTGTGATGTATGTCAACAGCAGGCTAAAGCAGAGCTGCCATGTCAGATCAACGGAATTTATCTAGGATGCTTTAAAATACTCAACCTGAGGGGTCACATGAGACAGGTGCCTTCTGACCTTGCATTTTGCTCCAGGTGGAATGCCGTCATGTTAAATCAGATTTGTGTCAAAAAGCTCAGTTTCCCAGGCAATCCAATTAGTACCAAACTACTCATAGCTGCTTATGGTATGAGAGAAGCTAATCCATTCATCCATTTCAAACTGCTTCATCCAATTCAGTGGCACAGGGGAGCCAGAGCCTGGCAAGCAACGGGTGCAAGGCAAGATACACCCTGGATGGGATGCCAGTCCATTACAAGGCACACACAGACACACACACTCTCACAACAGGGCCATTTTTCCAAGAACACAGAGAGCATATACAAACTCCATACAGATAGTACCCCAGGTCTGGAATTAAACCCCGCACTGTGAAGCAGCAATGCTAACCATTGTGCCACCATGCCGTGCGAGAAGCTAACCACATTTCTTTTTTTTCCTCTGCTCTTTTTCCACAGTAGAACTGGCCAATTGCATTGTCCATGTTTATAGTTTAGCGCAATTAAAATTCATTCCACACTGATGCTTCAACAGCCTGTTTGGAAATTGAAGAATCTTTCCCATCTGTCCCTAATGTTGCTGTGCTTTTCTGGAAGTCTCCTTTGGCATGTACTTCCATCTGGTTTGTCCAGTGTCCAGTAAGAAGTGGCTTGAAAGTAATGTGTGGCCGGTGATGACTCTTACCCCGTTCATGTCGAAGGTGTGGAACACCTGGTCGATGTAACTGTTTGCCTCTTCGGTCACCCCTTGCAGCCCCAGGATGGCTTTCAGCTCGTACAAGGTGATGAGACCCGACGGAGACTCCCGCATGAATTTATTGTACCAGTGGTGCATATCCACAGCGAGGATGTCATCTAGCGAAGAGCCATAGGCGCCCATTCTGCTCAGTCAATTCCCCGATTCAATGTCTCACTGAAGAGCTGGCTCTGCTTCTTCCTGAGAGCTGCTCTGGACTGGCTAAAAGCAAAACTGAGCAACGGCTACTGATTTCTAAACCTCTTAAGCCTGCCTGCTAAAAAAGACCATGCCCAAAAATAGACATTTAATGAGATAACCATCTCCTCTCGACAGGAATGGCAAGGCCTTAACATCAAGTTGGAATGGGACATTTATGTAATCTATGAAGTTCCCTCTCTGCTGTAGCTAGTGCAATGTGTGGTTCATTCTCCGTTATCTTAACCTGAGGCAGACACCAAGACAAAGAAGTCTTGACCAAGGCCGGTAACAAACACTGGAATGTGCACTATTACAGTATATATTTACAGAGCCAGCTGCAATTCAGTGATGACAGAATTGTATTGCAAGACGTGTTTGAGTCTTTACTCTGATTCATAAGGAGAGTTCATTACCTTGGGAGCTGAGGGGATTAATTGGCAGGTTTTAGTGCACTTAATATAAAGTTATCCAAGTTATCTGAGCATCCATCAGGAATAGGACTTTTATGCTGCTATGCAATTTCTACATCCTGCTTAGCCACAGATTCTTTTGGTTTTGCACTCCACTTGAACTCAGAATTGAATCAATTACTGCCATACATAGTCTGATTTTTTGCCAGGTATTCAGTCATCAAAAAATGCTTCAAAACCAGTAACACTGTGGTTCTCCAAGACCGGAGTGAGTATCACTGCTCTTGACATCAATATACTTGAAGTTTTACTCTTTTAAGATAACTAAGTATGTAATTTTTGTATTGAACTTTTTGTATTGATTTTAAAAAACTATAACAACTTTGTGGAATGAATTTTCTGAACTTTTTTAAATAAAAATTAAAAACATACGCAGCAAGGAACAATTCTCTCTAGTTGTGTATGTAACACCTGAAACTGTAATTGGTGAAGATAAATATTATAACTGTTTTTTCAAATATGCAAGACATGTTAGCCTGTCACTGCAGGATAGCATGTCCTGCAGTGACACACGACCAGGAGTTACAAAACCACACTAGGAACAGTGCCAAACAGCCAAAGGTTGTTAACCTGCGGTCCCTTTTTAGTAAATCTGCAGTGGATTAACAGGACTTCTGAACAAGATTACCAATAAGCAGTGACAAGTGATGACAAAGGCCGAGGGAAGATTTTCTTAGACAATCAAATGTGTAATATAATGACAACTTATTAAGGGATTTTAGAAAAGTGTAGTTGTTAGTTCAGAAAGATTACAACAAGGACACATAAAGTACACATTTCTATGACTGAAAGGTTTCTGAATGCCTGTATCTGAAAGCTGTGCTGAGCACATAATAATAATAAATACCAGGGTGCTTTTCGAAAAGAGTAGGGGTGTTACTCCAATTTCCCATTGGCCTTTACTAATCATGTCCTCCTAATGAATCCCCATCTATGAATTGGCTTCATTACTCTGTTCTCCTCCCCACTGATAGCTGATGTGTGGTGAGTGTACTGGAGCACTGTGGCTGCTGTCGCATGATCCAGGTGGATGCTGCACATTGGTGGTGGTGGAGGGGAGTCCCTATTACCTGTAAAGCGCTTTGAATGTAGTGTCTAGAAAAGTGTTATATAAGTGTAAGGAATTATTATTAGATTATAATAATAATTTTACATGGCTTCATTAATTATAAGCCATATAATTATGTGAATTATATGGCATATAATTAATATTAGCCTTTTTCATCACACATTTGCATTTTTATTTGGAGGTTAAGGTGTGTTCTAGAATCTCTGAAATCGCTAACAGTATACTGTAGTAAGGTTCCAACTTTTTTAATAGCAGCTTATGCTGATTTTCTGAATACATGAATATTGCTGAATACACAATGGGAATGCACAAGTATATTTTATGAGATAAAGCACAGTAAGCATTAGACTAGGAGAATAACATGCCAAAAACTGCAGTTTCACTGATCTCCTGGTCCATGACAACATCTGAAGAGGTTGAAGTGGGGAACTGCTTCAGTATGAACTGGCTGCAAAGAAAAAAGCAGAGGGTAATTCCACTCTGAAAAGTTGAAAAAAAAACATCAGCTGTTGAGCCTTCATCGGGTGTCATGGTGTCAGGTGGCACCTGAAGAATGCTCAACAACTGAAACACAGCAGTTTTTCTTTCTGCTTTTCAGAGTGGAATTGCCCTGTGCTTTTCCTCAGATGACATCTTGGTTTGGGTCAGCTGGAAATCCCCTTCAATATATTTTCAATTACATGTTTAAACCAGAGATCTGGTTGATGACCTTACAATGTTTCAAAGCTTTTAGTTGACTGTCAGTACCTACTGTACAGTAATTTTAAATATTATTATTAGTTTTTTTTAGTTCAAATTTTTGAAGGGGTATGAGCCTCATGTTGTCTAATTGAAGAAGCTTTAGATTACATCAGTTAGTCCAGAATCTTTTCTGATCCAAACAAGAAGACTGTCTCCCTTCTAAATGCTCCCGTCATTACAAATTCACTGGATAGTCAGAGGAAACTCAACAGCTTTCCCTATAGCCTCCTGAAATTTCATGTGCTTTCAATTATTGTTAGTAACTCCACCTTTTATTTATTACTCAGGAAGTCTACAAAAATGTTACAACTTGTGATGACATCTTTGATGATGGTGATCTGTGCACATATTTCAGAGTCTGAAGATAACTTAAACATTTCCTGGGTTTTCCCATTGTTTTGCATCTGAGACCCCACTAATTTGACCCTTTGTGTCTGCTGTGGACATGAAACACTTCTTTACTTCTTCACCCAGTGGATGATCCAATATTTTCATCACCATGACCTTTTTGTCTAGTGTAAAATTAGACCCCTTCCCCGTT
This sequence comes from Lepisosteus oculatus, assembly GCF_040954835.1. Lineage (NCBI taxonomy): Eukaryota > Metazoa > Chordata > Actinopteri > Semionotiformes > Lepisosteidae > Lepisosteus > Lepisosteus oculatus. Next base: position 20,059,017 of record NC_090700.1, read on the forward strand.
ATCTGTATATGGGATAGAGAACTTGACAAGTCACAAGGGAGTCCTGTCTAGGTTACTGCCTTTGACTCAAATACACTTTCTCTTCCTCCAAAATGTTAGCACACAAGGTAATTCATTTTAATACTGGCACAAAATTGTACACAACTTCAAACTAGAGGTACCATATGAAGATTTCTCCTGATCTTCTCTGAAGAAATACAGTCAGGGAGTTCCTGGTCCGTGCCTTTGTGTCGTGGTAGTATCCTGTAATGGTGTGTGTTCTGATGTGACTGTATTGCTGAGGCCCCAACTACTCCTTCTCAACAACAAATCCCGAGCAACTATTAGTATTCAGGCACAATGTCTGCTGCTGGTGGGAATCATTGTAGCTAAAAAAATCAATGGGCTGGAGATGGGCAAAGTTCCTTTTGTGTTACTGCCAGGTCTTTACTTTTCTCCTGTTTTGGCAGCAACCAATGACCATGAAATAGTCATCAGTATAGCAAAATTCAGGACAATTTAAGAGAAATGGATCCTCCATTAGACAGATACTGAGACCACTTCTCCTGACTCTCCATTTGATCTATTCTCATGCAGAGTTTAATATCAGAATGATATATAAATGTCAGCATTGTTCTAGAAATTGAAAAACACCTTCTCTGTAATTGCCACTGGTGTCGATGTTTGATATACTAAACCTTGGCCTCAAATGACCAGGGTTCCAATTCAGTTTAGGTCACAAATGATGTTGGCGTGGTTCAAACAGTGGTACCTCCTAATCCTCTGTTAGATGTCAATCTCCAGTGACAAGAGACCCCCAGACAGTGGATGCAGGGATGGTGAAGATTACTCTTGTAGGCAAGTCCATGGTCTTAAGTGTTCCTCCCAGGATAGTTAAGGTCAGCTTAGAGACATGTGGCTTGCCTGAACTGCCACTCAGCTGTTTGGTGACAAAAAAAAAACAACAGTTAAAAAAAGGCCAGAGGGATTTTGAAGTGATCTAGAATTTCAGTGCAGAGAATTGGCAAAAAATGTAATAGAATTCTGGATTGACAAAAGCATATGTCTATCACATTCTTCATTTTGTGCAGAACTTTATAATAAATGACCTCCTAACTCACTTTTAGAAAATAAGGTTGAGCTAACTTTGTCATTTCAGTTGCATTTAAAAAATGGTTTCTTTGGTTTTGCAAGAATTTTGTTCATAATAATCAAACATACACAATAGCATGATCATATGACCCACGCATTTTCTGTATCTGTTTTATTCTTAGTGGGTTGAACATAGCCCGGTAGTATAGAGGGTGTAAGTGGGATGCCAGTTCATTGCAGGGCACACACACACAACCATATGGGGTTCTGTTAACCCTAAAGGGCATGTCTCTGGAAACTGAAGTACCATGAAAACACCTACATGGACAGAGGGAGAACTCACCCCACCTCACCATCAAACCCATCAACCAAGAGCTGCCCAGATTTTTCTGTGCATCTTTTTCAACACTAACAATTTTGCATAGGAGCACTGACTGATTTCGGCACTTCGCTTTCCCACTGAAAGAATGAGTTATGAATCCTGAAGTATTTTTTTTAATTATTCTCTGTATTTTATGGAGTTTTTAAAAACGGAAGGCAACACAGAAAAAAGCCAGAGTTGTGCTGATACAGCTCTGAGGCCAGTCTGAGGTGAAGTAAGAGCAAAAGTGCCTCACTCACATTGCATCACTCTCACCACTGAAGCAAGAACAGGTCATAAAATCTTTTTTAAAATGTTAGCAGGAAGTGGGTATGAAGTGGGTATGATTCCAGTATGTGAGCCAGCTTTGTGACTGTTTCCTGTTTCTAAGATTTTATCGATTACAAGCGTATTTCAACAAGCAAATGCAATTATAAAATTGACTGCTTCACTTTACACTCTACGTCAGTGTTGTCCAGTCCTTGTCCTGAGGGGCCTGTGTCTCTGCAGTTGATCATATCAACTCAGCTCTTAAAATCAATCAACTCATTACCGGCTTGAAGGGACCAATTTACCAGTTTCTCTCTGCTCTTCAGGTGCTGCTGCTTTGTAGATACAAGCAGCAACACTGGCCTCACAGGACCAGGACTGGACACTCCTGCTCTGTATTGTCCTCCTGTTTTGCAACACATGTATTCCAAAGACTCACAAGCCTCTTGATACTGTCTTGGGAGATGCTTTTTAATTGCCATGTAAACTGTAGCTTAACCTCATGATGCTGGCACATCTTTGATTTAAGAACATCTTCCCGGGTTCCAAAGAGATTAAAATCAGATTGGACTGCAAGAAGGATGTCGTAGAAGCTCAAACTGAGTTCTGCTCAGAAAGCCATTTCCAGCATAAGTTGTCCGTACTCTTGGGCCTCAGCAAACCAGTAAGAACATCCGAATGTACAAACAATAGGAGGTCACTTGGCACATCTTATTTGCTAAAAGCTTAACTATGTAAGAATTTCTTAAAGTCTCCCACAGAGTCAGCTCTTTTGAAAACCCTGAACCGAACTTCTTCTGGTGTCCACAGGGTCTTGTGCTGCTGCTGATTTTACAGAAGTTCCCCATTTTGACTTGGTCAATGTCTTTTATCAGTTGAAATACCTGGATCAAGGAATCAAGGAATTTGTCTGGCTGCTTTGCTTTTTTACTCTACATCTGATGACCAAAAAAATACTCAAAAGTGATGTCTGGCTTATACAGTATGTCTGGCCAATCTATGAATTGGCTCCATTACTCTGCTCTCCTCCCCACTGATAGCTGATGTGTGGTGAGCGTTCTGGCGCACTATGGCTGCCGTCACATCATCCAGGTGGATGCTGCACATTGGTGGTGGTGGAGGGGAGTCCCCATTACCTGTAAAGCGCTTTGAGTGGAGTGTCCAGAAAAAGTGCTATATAAGTGTAATTATTATTATTATTATATATTGTAGAGTTTTAACATTACATCCCTAGATTTAAATCCTACACTCCTAATGGTATATCCAAGCACTTTCCTACTTGTGCTGAAGAAAGGGGTGATTCAAGATTGCTCCTAGATCTAGACTCCTTAAACTTTCTCATGTTTTGCATCACGTGTTCCAGTTTGACACTACCAATTTCAATTCAATTCAGAATACTTTACCTGTGGTGAGGAGGCATTTAAGAAAAGTGAACTGTCTCCTGCACTTGTCCAAATTAAAATGAATTTGTCAAGTGCCTGTCCCGATACAGTACCTTCTGTTGTATCATCTACAGATTTCAAGCGTTGAGCCACTATACCAGAGTATAGATCACAGAAGTGGATCAGGAAGAACTGCAGTCCTAAAACAGATCCTTTGAGCACACTTCTGAGTGTTGCCATAATGAATATAAAATAAATTTCACTGTTTTTATTTCTGTGGTGGACAGGCATCCCGTCCAGGGTGTCCTCTACCTTGGCCCGATGCTTACTAGGATAGGCTCCAGATCACCCTGTACTGAAACACTGTACTATCAATTTACAGTACATGAAAAATTAGTTTAAGATGTATATTACAGATCATGTACTGTTGTTGGTGTAAAATGCAATTAAAATGTTACTGTCATGTTGTAATATTAAAAATAAAGTTTAACTTTAGCATTTTCAAATAATCCACTGTACAGATTCTTATTTTTTAAATGTATACCACAGATTTATTGTATATTAAAGAAGTAAATTACCCTTGTCAGGTAAAATTTAATAAATATATACGAAACAGTTTTGACTGTGTAAGAATAAGTAAAGTAAATAACTCCTTTTGAAGCATGATTAATTCAATTAGCTTTTTGGCCTTGAAGGTGAACTGTCACAGAAGAGATTTAAATTGAGGACTTCAGGATTTAAATGTGCACTTCAACAATAGAACTCACCATAATCCCTCCCTGCTGTGACATAACAGAGGCCAAAGCCAGATTAAGGCAGGACCCTACAGACTTTGGGATGAAGAATTTAAAAGGTTAGACAAATTAAAGAGGCTTTGACTTAACACATCTGAATAAAAAAAATGCATGAATTAATTTTTATTTGAAAAGAATAACAGTTATGAACATGCAAAACAACAGATGATTCACATTCCCATGGATTGATGCATCAGCTTCATATGTCTTTGTTTGAACCCTTTAAACCTGACCTCAGAGCTCAGATGTGTTTCAAACCGTTTTGTACCCAGCAAACATGATCAATGTTCAAATGTATACTTTGATCCAATATGGATTTTGTTAACTTGGGTGTTTAAGTACCTCCTCTCCAAGACAACAGGCATCATGAAGATATTTACTTACTGTACAAAACAAAGTCTGAAGGTACTGTATAAAGCTGCAAACCTCAAGCATTACTGCATTTTTGTTTAATGCTCACAGCAAAAATCTAAAATCTCGAAGATCTGGCTTGAACTACACCAACTGATCAAAGAGTTTCCCTTAAACTCTGAGGCTGAGAATGCACTGTTGTCCTCACAAATGGAAGATTCAGCTTTAAAAAAAAAATAACCCAGTTCTATAATACACACTGAATGGTTTATACAAACAGCAGGAAAAGATAGCCCTCGTAAACAGAGAAAGCTCTTACTCCCTCTTGTGGCAGAAATGCATTTTCCTTCTTCAAGTTAAAATAAATCAACAAGTTAAAATAAACCTACACAGCCATCTTTAGTGTTATAATATGTTAACTGATCAATGATGACTATGACCTGGTCATTATAATGTGGATGCTGAAAATGGATTCTTTGTATAGAAACACATACAGTACAACATAATTTGCTGTTTGCTGTTAATGTAAACAAGTGTTTTCTGTTATTGGAAACAACTCCCATGATCAAACAACAGCTACCCTACAGAATATGCAATGCTGAAATCAGAGCTGGTCCTACAGAAGATATCACAGTAGAAAAGTTTTATTTGAAAACACTTAAACTCAATCAGTGTCAATCAGTTTATCAAATTCCAATACACTTTTCCAGCTTATCTTCAAATGCTCACAGATACTGTACAGTTGTGCGACAAAACACATGCCAGTCCACAATCATGTACTTCTGGCGTTTTTCTGCCTTTTTTGATCAGGCCAAATCTCAGCCAACTACAGTATGATTCTAAAAATGTTACATCCATCTATTTTCTAACCAGTTTCAGGGCATGGGGGGGCCAGAGCCTTAGCAAGAAATTGGTGCAAGAGAGGACACACCCGAGATAGAACACCAGTTCATTGCAGGGTGCACAGACACAGGCACGCACACACTCACACCAGGGCCAGTTTTCCCAGAAACCAGTTATCAAGTATCAAAGTTTGAGTAGAGTGCCCAGAAAAGCAGTATATAAATTTAAGGGATTATTATTATTATAATTATATAGCTTCCTTGTACTTGGATTTTAAATCAGAATGCCATATTCATAAATACAGTTGTTATCAACAATTATTAAAAGGGGTATTCACTTTTCCTTATCTTTGGCCTATAGTACAGGGGATCCTAATTCTGTCTGGCCCACACACCAGCTGTTTCTGTTTAGAAGCATTTCTAGCTTTAATTGAACAACTTGCTTGATTTAAACTGCTCATAAATGGGAATTTTACATAGTTTTTTAAATTCAATTGTTAAAAGACATCCTCCTACACATTTAAGAGTGGAAAACAATAAAATGGTGTCAAATAATCCTATTATTAAGACGGTTAAGGTCTCAGTTGTGTAACTGAGAGCTTGGCTGGTGTGTGTACCTCCACGATAAGGATGGGAACCAACTGACAGTATACCCCTTTTATTACCTTACATCTTATATTGTCACAATGGATAAAAAGCAGGAACAATTTCAAAACTTGTTTTGAAGGCACATTGACGTGGTTCCAAAGTAATTTCCCAGAATGCAGTTGACAGGATTTTGGGTGCCCACACATAAATACAGGTATATAAAGGAATAATCCGTTACAGTGGATGTGGAAGGAAAAGATGAAATGTTTCCATAATGCTCCCATTCAGAGCTAAAAAGGTAACACACTCAGGAAATGAAATCTTTCATGTTTATTTTGAAATTCTTGTAAATAGAATTTAATACAATTGTTTGAATCCCAAATATGCCACCTACTGAAGGCAGGGTTCGTTTTGGTTTAAGAGATACTTTCAGCAATCCGTTTTATGATTAACTTTGTACCCGCTATGCCTCATTATTTTTCATTAGCTTGTGCAATAAGTTTTCGTTGAACACAATGAGTAACGAAACATAAGTTTGTAACCTTGTGCTTCAAAACCACCATCTTATGACTCGTGGTCAGGCATACTAAATTGAACAGGAATAAAAACTTCAGCCAAAGCTTTGGAAGGCTTTTTTCAGCTTAGTAAGGACAAAAGTTGAGACAAAAGTAAAACCAGGCTAAAACACAGAGTCTTTTTTGCTACTATAGAAATATTTAAGTTAAATAGGTAATGAACAAATGTCCTTGCATTCAGAGAAGAGGACATTATTTGTATCTTATTTTGCATACTGTAAATGGGAAATACTTTCATTTCCATATTCCCCTAAAGGCCATATCAATTCAAAGTTTCATTCTTAATACTGAATTGTACCTGATGCAGATATGTCCTACAGTTTCCAAGTTTAGAAACCTCAGAGCCCCGCCAAGCACTTGAAGATTTGAAGAGAACAGACTGGAATCAACTTTCCTGCAGTGATATAATCTGAATTCCTTTAACCATGGACATCCCTTTAACCAAGGAACAGCTTGGCTTCAGAAAAAAAGATGGAAGGATTCGGATGTAAAAGATTTAAAGCCTCTTTGGAAATCAAAGCCTTTAGTTTTGGAAGGCAGATTAACGAGCAGCTGTTAATTACCAGGAAGAGGCAGTGGCACCATTGCAGATGGATTAGCTTTGGCAAAGGAGGGGAAAGTTTCTACTGGCTTTCCAAAAACTTTCCAAGGCCAGATCAAGACCATTCTACTAACTATACACCAATTCTTAGGGAATCTGCACACAGAACAGCCTCACAAAATGAATATTCATAATACTTCCCTGAATACAGTACTAATTATACAGACTACTCAGTTACACAGTAAGACATCACAGGCACACTATAAATACACACAGGACACTAACACATGACAAGTCTCCTTGAGCATTTATTCCAGAACAATTTATTAACCTTTACGTAAATACAGCAAATTCCAAAGTGTAGTAAATACCTCAACTGCTCATGCAGTTTTTACGTTAAAACAAAAGCACATCAACACATTCTAACAAAGCAGTAGCTACTTCGCAATATGCAGTGTTTAAACAAATTTTTACTTAAGCCAAGGTTTATATTTGATAAGCAGTGCACATAGACTATACATTCAATAGGTGTGTCTCTATGGGCTCAATGTCAATCATCCATCCTATACTGGTAGCCTTTATACTTCCGATACACATTTATTTTGGTCTACAGCTATTCTGGCTCTTACAAAAACACTATGTTTTATTAAAATGTTAAAGATTCCAAGATTCCAAACATGGCAATCCCTCTTCAAATCTGTGTAGCTAATGTCAATTGCGGGTGACACTTCACAAAAGCTTCTGTACTGAATGTTTTCACCTACAGGTGACATTCAAATCTATTAACTACACTCCCTTAGAAATAAGAGGAATTTACAGTTGGGAGAGCATGAAATCTAAAACTTATAGGCATTAAATTGGAATCAATGTTTTTAATTCAATTTTAATGTAACTCAAAATTTAAGAAATTGTCTTTGTTTTATTTATACATTTAATTTCAGTCCTGTACAGACAAGTTATTCTGGACATACACATATTAGTCATGTTCACTAAGTGCTTTTTCCTAGGCAAACTGCATGACGAATAATATCAAACACACAGCACTGAGTTACCATATGTAGCTCCATCTTCCTTTTTCCTTTGGTGGAATTGTATTGCACAGTTTCTGCAAAGCCAAAGGACCCCAGGATCTTATCTCTCCTCACTCCCCTGATCTGGTTTGTTATTTGGATTCTGAAAAACATTTTTTTATAAACAGAGAATGGTAAGCTTAATTGAACAGACATATGAACCAGCACTCCAACACCATACAGTAATATGGCCAAAGCCATTTTTCTATGCATCGCCTTGAAGAGAAAAAATAAAGAGATTACAATGGAATTATCTTAATGTAGCCAAGTGTGTATATTTCCCTTTCCTGCAGAAAATATATTGAGATTACTGTAAAACAGCATCTCATCTTGAAACAGTCTTACAATTTATACTGTCCAGCTTGTAATTTCTTGATCACAAAAACATTTAAGAATGTATTTTAAATGGTGCCAAATCACTTTTAACATTTTTGATCGTAAAGAGAAATATCACTGTATAAAAGGCTGGTAAGGATTGAGGGGACAGACAAGCAACCACATTCTCAATAATTCAGCAAGCTCTTGTAACCCAACATTCAGGACTATAGTAAGAAACGAACACTGAATACGTGACAACCTGCTGTTCTGCAACTGAGCTTTAACAAGTCTGCTCCCTGTGATTTTCAGAGGTTTCAGGCTTTTATCGTTATTAATATAAGAGTCATGACATTAGAAAGTCAGGACATTTATAAGATTTTCCAAGATAAACTTAAATCTTTAAATTAATCTTAAATAGGCTGGTTCCAGGCGGCCAGACATTTACAAATCCTGCAAATTGTGCTCCTATCCATGAGCAAGTTAGCCAAGATATCTCATATTGCCTAGATTGCAAATCAAAACTGGCTTTCCTTCCAGACCATTCATCAAATACAAGTGGAGAAGTCCTGGCCTTGAAAATGGCTACATAAAAAGTGGCAGAACAACTTTCAAAATCCTCCACAAGACTTCTAATTTTTTTTCCTGTGGAGCTCCAACCATTGAAAATCACAGTTGAGAAACGCCTCAGTAGCTCATCCGTTTAAAACGTTCATCTTAAAGGTTCTCTGTTCCTTCAAATTGAAGATGTTGGGAAACTACAGCTTCCTGAATTGCCCTCAAAGCCTGAAAATGAAGTACACAATTTAACAACTAAAGAAATTAAATAAGACACTCCCACCACTTAACTACAGTAAAAGATGACAAATGAAATAAGGGATTCCTTGAAAGGAAAAATTAAAGAACATTCTAGTTTCCGATCATGCACTGTATCCCCAGTGAATCACCTACCCGTGGTACTTAGTGGTGCACTTTCCTTTGGCTGTAAACGAGAAAATGTTATTTTTAAACTTGAAGTATGGAGGCTACATCAAAAGCACCCTCCCCCCAAACATTTCCTGAAGGCCACACAAATTAATATCACAAATTCAGTGTAAATATCTCTCAAATGACTAAACCTGTCATGAGTATTTATTCCAAGGCAATGTACAAAATGGAAAATATCTATTAAAATATTATGCATTAGCAGTAATGTTCTAACAGTGTTGAAGGTAGCATAGGGAATTCAATTTTTGCACATCTAAATGATTATTTTTACATTGTATCATCACATCTGATGTCAGTTTCCAGGACATCTAAGGACATTTGTTTTGCTACAAAAGCAAAAGGAATGGTCTTTGTGACCCAAAACAAATGCTCAGCTTTGCTAGTTTGTTATGCTATTTATCTTTATGATAAACCATTCCAGACTCAATAGCCAAGAGACAGTGCAGAGACAGCAGGAGATATTCAGCACAGGGCTGGAATGTAGACCGTAGTGCATTAACAGACTGGTGAAAGAATAAAGATTAGAGGTTTCATGCAATTTCCCAGCTGTACAAGGGGTGGCAGCACCGACTCTACTCTGTATATACAAACTTAAATTCAAAGATGTTTTTTCCCTTTTTTTCCTGATGTGTGCATTTTAACTTACTGTTCTAAACAAATTCTGCAGCTATCATAGTCTTTACTGATATCTAAGACTTAGATCTACATACCTAGAAACCTCATCAAGATCCTTAGCTTTTTTTACAGTTTGAATACGTCTGTTTACCATCTATTTCTATTCAGCATTTAGGTAGAAGCTCACTGAAGGGTAATGCTATGTTATGCTATTTTGTTCTGAACTTTATATGTTCAAATAATAATCAAAAACTGATCACAGCAAAGTGAGATACAGCATAAAAGGGATCCAGAAGGATCCTACTCGTGGGAGTGAAATTATGTTATGTTATATTATATTAGGTTATGATCATGTTATTTGCATGGTCGGAACCTTTGCATATTTTGATGTTTTATTTTAGATAAACTTATTTGTCCCGATTAGCCCACTCTATAGAAAATGATTTGCACGATTTACTTAATGGGAAAATGGGCCAATTTTGCCTAAAAAGATTTAACAGCAAAGGTGAAGTAAAAGTTGCAAGAGAAAAAGCAGCCTTTTTTAGGAGGACTTTATTATCCTACATTTGATCTGGTGACCTTTTTTTCGGGTTCAATAGTTGTCTTCAATCAGTGGTTAAAGACAAAGTTGACCTTCACTACTTAAGTCAGTTCAATGCAGTAATCGAGAACAAATTTCCTACAGCTCTTCAGGAGGAAGACTGGAGATGCTGGCATTACATCGAAGCAGGGACCACATTGTGAAACTGACATCTTTCATGGAGATGTAAAGTGACCACTTGAAATAAACTGTTACATTTAAATGTAAAACCAGTTGTATCTTAAACTTACCCGTGCAGTCTGTTTAAATAAATCCAGTCCTTAAATTCATAATTAATTACAATACTGTTTTTAACAATAATGATAGAATACTGATGAACGCACAGCTGGATACAGAAAGTTTTGAATAGCAAGTTGAAGTACAAAAGCTATAACTGTGATACTGTGATGAATTCTCTACCACACCCTGCTTTCTCATTCTGACACTTTTGGGTCTCAACGTTCTGGGACAACGTCCTTTCTAGACATACACTTAAATCTGGTTCAACCAAGAGCCATAATCTCCCAGGAGTAGCTTTCAATATTGTACTTCATCATGTTTGCTTTTGCAATCATCTTCGGTCCACCTCTACTCCAACTTCCATGGCTAAAGGAGAGAAATGGAGTCTTGATACTTAGATGCCAATACAAAACCAACAGAGATGATGGCAGACGATCTTAGATTCAATGCTCGATACTGATGTTGGAGAGTCTGTCCTTCTGTGTAAACAGTGTTGGAAACACTTCTTCAATCCTCTTTAAATGTCTCTTCTATGTCGTCCACGATTCATCCCTGTACATTAATGAAGGAATGATGACTGCATGGTAGACAACGTGTTTGCTTTCAGTTCTTAAGTCATCCACTTCCTCATACTGATAATAGTAGCGCTGGCAGATTTCAGGCAAAGGTGGATTTTCACATCAACATCAATCATCAGTAAAAGATAACAACTCCCAAGGGAAGTGCTTTACATTCTTGAGACTCTCTTTATGAATTTGACTGAATAGCACCAGGTTGTGTGCACTCAGAACATGCCGTTGGAGGACTGCAGTTTTCTTATTGTTATATTCCTCATTGTTAAAGTCCCATCTTCTCATATACTTTAGAAAATAAGAGAGAGTTGAGAGTTGAGAGTTGTTTGGGTATCCATGTCCTATGTGCTTGTAAGTGCCTGGGAAGCCGTAGAGGTCACTGCATGACAGAGAGTCAAGAGAAGCCTGGCCGACTATTCCTACCCTACTCTCAGCGATGTTCAGCCAATTGAGCATTCGGCTTGAAGAATCCTGATTATAGCTGGCTAGGGACATGATTCTGACTTGATCCCCTGACCATAAAGATTCAGACTTGATTTCACGAACATGCATTCAAGTGGGCATCTTAACTGTTTCAGCCATTCTGAAGGACAGGAATTTTACTCTTGAAATAATTAGCTCAAGTAAGTTCAGAGGAGGAAAGAAAACTAGAGGAATGTAGCTGTGCTAAAGCATTGGGTGACAGAGGACTGGTGAAGACAGTACTAAAAAAGACACCAGAAGAACAAAAGTAGAAAATACCAACAGTAACTTACATTTGATTTTTCCGATTCTGATTTTGTTTGCCCTTCTAAAAGGAAAGGTGAAAAAAGGAAATGAATGAGAATGACCACAGTGATCTGTAAGATGATTAAAGTACAGTTGCAAGAAAATGTTTGTGAACCCCTTGGAATTACCTGGATTTCTGCATTAATTACTCATAAAAATGTGGTCTGATCTTCAACTAGGTCACAATAATAGAAAAACACAATCTGCTAAACTCATAAACACACAAACAACTGTACTTCTTCTTGTCAGTACTGAACACATCATTTAAACACTCACAGTCTAGGTTGGAAAAAGTATGTGAACCTCTAGGCTAATTACTTCTCCAAAAGCTAATTGGAGTCAGGTGTTCCAGTGAGATGAGATTGGGGGTGCTGGATTCTGCTCTTCTCAAGAAAGAGCTGTTCATGTTAACCATGCCCTGATCAAAAGAAATATCAGTAGACCTTATAAGAATTGTAGAGATGCATAAAGCTGGAAAAGGCTACAAAAGCATTTCTAAAGCCCTGGGTGTTCATCAATCCACAGTAAGACAAATTGTCTACAAATGAAGGAAATACAGTACTGTTGCTACTCTCCCTAGGAGTGGTCGTCCTGAAAAGATCACGGGAAGAGCGCAGCGTGCTCTGCTGAAGGAGGTGAAAAAGAACCCTAGGGTAACAGCAAAGAACCTGCGGAAATCTCTTGAACTTGCCAAAGTCTGTTCATGTGTCCACTATAAGAAAAACACTGAACAAGATGTTAATGGAAGGACACCACTGCTCTCCAAAAAACACATTGTTGCACGTCTCAAGTTTTGTAAAAGACCACCTGGATGTTCCACAATGTTCTGTGGACGGATGAGACAAAAGTTAAAGTATCTGGCAGAAACGCACAATGCTATGTTTGGAGGAAAAAAAAGCACTGCACACCAACACCAAATCCTCATCCCAACCATGAAGCATGGTGGAGGGAGCATCATCATTTGGAGCTGCTTTGCTGCCTCAGGGTCTGGACAGCTTACTATCATAGAGGGAACAATGAATTCAAAATTGTTTCAAGAAATTTTACAGGAGAATGTCAGGGTAGCGGTCCGTAACCTGAAACTTACTAGAAGTTGGGTGATGCAACAAGACAATGACCCGAAACACATGAGTAAATCAACAACAGAATGGCTTCGTGTTCTGGAATGGCCCAGTCAAGAGTCCAGACCTCAACCCAATTGAGATGCTGTGGCATAACCTGAAGAGAGCTGTTCATGCAAGGAATCCCAGAAATATCAATGAACTGAAAGGAGGAATAGTCTAAAATTCCTCCTAACCATTGTGCAAGTCTCATCAGCAGCTACAGGAAACATTTGGTGGAGGAAATTGCTGCTAAAAGAGGTTCTACCAGTTACTAAATACAATGGTTTCTCCAGCCTGGATTGTGCATGTTTAAATAATGTGCTCAATATTGACGAGAAGAAGTACAATTGTTTGTGTGTTAGTTTAAGCAGATTGTTCGTCTATTATTGTAACTTAGTTGAAGATCAGACCATATTTTTTTTATGAATAAATAATGCAGAAATCCAGGCAATTCCAAAGGGTTCACAAACTTTTTCTTGCAACTGTAATCCTGATTATTCCTGGTTGGACATCAAAAGTTGAACACACAAGGCAAAAGATCATTCCACCCATTTTCTCATCATTTTAACCAACACATGGGGAGCCAGAGCCTAACCTGGCAAGCAAATGGTGCAAGGCAGGATACTATACTGCTTGGATGAAAGGCCAGTCCATCACAGGGCACACAAGGACACAGACACACCCACTCCCACCAGGGCCAGTTTTCCTAGATGCCAATTAACCTACCAATATGTCTTTGGACTTTGGGAGGAAACTCACCTGGGGAAAGCACCTGGGGAAAACCTATGCAAACACGGGGAGATCATACTGTATAAACTGCAGATACCACCCCAGGTCCGAAACTGAACCCAGCGTTCTAGTGCTGTGAGCCTGTAATGCTAATCACTGTGCCACAATTGTTATTTAGCATTTTATACCAAACAATTTGACCATAAAGTATGTTGTCTTCTTGTATCAAATAGCACTGTTCAATAGTGACCACTCATCTTTATTATGCTGCTTTCTAGACTATGACCAAGGCATTGAGACTTGCGACATAAAACTGGTCAGGTTATGTGACTCCTAGAGGAGTCTAGATGCTATAGTACTAAACAATGCCTCTAAGAACTGTACCCATCCTCCAAACTGGCACAACAAGCTGAAGAATTAATGTGATTCTGTATACACAAGGGAAAATGAGCCCACAGCTATGAGTCAAGTTGAAGATTAAGTTATAGTACCGTGGTCACGATAAGAATGGAATAAGAGACAATTGTGAACAGTAAATTAAAATAAAAAGATTTCTCCTTATTGTTCTCCTTAACTGTACAGAAAATCCTTGGTGGGCCTATGTACAAAGTGATCTCTTTCGCTCAATAATTGAGTATGCTTTGTAAACCATAGATTAGGAAATTGTGAGGAGAATCCTGGCCATTCAGAGCTACAAAAACAGCTGTGTGAGATTCTTAGCTCAGATAATGTCTCATGCAGGTTAACTACTCCAAGTAAAATATTTCCAAAAATGATTATGAGGTTAGCTAAATTAGTTTACACCTTAGCATTCCACCTTGCTACAAAAGCACAGCTGAACGAACATAACTCTGACCAGCTTAAGGATTTCTTCCAAAAAAATGTCTATGGAAAAACAAACAAAAAAAGGTTTACTTACTGAAGCAGTACCAAAAAATGAATTCCACAATTTCAGCTATTGCAAAGATGACCACACCGCTAAGGGCGATGTTAGCGCTAATTTCAAGAAGACCACAATCTAGGAAACAAAACAAGCATACAGGCAGAAAATATTTAATCTGGAGCATACTGTAAATCCATGTAACTTTCCTTTAAGGCTAGTGGAGTACCTTCAATGTACGATAATGATAACACATGAAGCCATCCATAATGTAGCTAAGCTAAAATTAATTTAAATCTGCTCATGCCCACAAAATGTACATTTGCTCATAAAACTTTAATTTCACAGACTTGCAATGCAATACAACAGTCTCACATTGTTGGAAGGCATTTTAATAAATAAATGGATAAAAAGTAAAATGTTTCTTCCTCTAGCTTTACACAGATGTTCAAGATTCTTTTCAAGCCAATTTCCATTTTAATAGAAAAGTGCTGTATTTATTGAAATCTAGGATGCAGTTTTTAGACTGTACTGTATTTCCTTGATTCCCTAATCAAAAATTGGTTTTACATCGAACAAAGTTGTTCACCACCGTAGACCCATGCTACAAGAATGCAGGCTATAACACACACAGTGGTGGCTGCCATTCCCCATTTAGAATTCATTGCCTAGATCTATAATTGAACAAGGTTTTTTATTACCAGATGTGAAGCTCCGGAATTACATTTTTGTTTCGTGAAACCATGTAGATGAGCGATGCAATGTGTATAAAAATCTCTTCTGAAACATCATCTAATTTTTTACTGATAAAAAAGTGACAGTGGCACACTCCCTCAAAAAATGCTGCAACGCTCTTGATGAACCAGAGCATGACTATCAAATGTTGATTTAATAATGGCACCTTTACAACTTACTTTACACATATTGCATTGGAGGTGTAAAACAAGGGAAAAAAGGGAAATAGTTGAAAGAACTGCTATACAAATGTAAACAATCTCTTATCCTTGGCTCATACAGCTTTTATTTTCTTTGCAACACTAATAACTGTTCCCTCAAAATTAGGTAAATTCAAGGTACCATTCATATGCGAAGGAACACAAATATTTAAAAGTTAAAAAGAATCTAGGAATTTATACAACATTCACAACAGGGTTGGTTTTGGGGGAAAACCAAAAGTCTGGGATTGAAGGAAGATAATATTTATTAGAAGAAAAACCGAACAAATGAAATCCACCTTTGATAAGGTTCATTCAAATTGAAGGAAACATTGTATTGGGTGTTTAATGCCAGTCTGTAATAGAGCAGGAGTGACATTACATTACCTGGTGCAGTTGCAGATAAGACGTTGGAGACCCAAATACCGAAACCAACAAGAGAGATGACAAAACCAACAACCTTCATCGGGATAGTAGAATACAAAGGGAGATAATACTTTGCTTTGTTGCTGGCAGCTATTCCTGCAAATGAGAGGTTTATTACAACATTTCAGGAAAAACTGAAAAACTAAAAAGGTTATGATGACATATTTTCAGTTTGGTCCACTTTGCTTCTTTTACCTGGTTTTAAAAAACAACCTTTAAAAGATAACCAAAAAAATCAAAATAATTTAAAAAAATAATTTTTAAATGTGATAAACAAGATGTAATAATGTGTGACAGGGTGACAGAGAGAGAATATTCAAATAAAAGGCCTCTATCAAATATATCCCTGTCTGCTGACGTTTATAGTTTATTCTGCTCTAGGAGGAAACTATACTGTATTTTTAGGCAGGCAAAGGGGAAGATGAGTAGATCACTTCCTGTGTGATAAGGCTCAGCTGTTAGTGATATGCTTGTTTTTCTTTAAGACACCGAGTGACTTATTTGCTGTATAAGACAAACTAGAGAAAGGAGGGGCACAGAGAGGGAAGAATTTCTTTAGAAAAACTGTGGTACACAGGCTTATCCAGCCAACCTATATACCCAGCAACACTTTCTTTAGTTGATTCAAGCCAAGCACCTTCAACACTCAAACTCTTTTGTTCAAGCTCTCTTCATTGATTTTAGCTCTCCTTTTAACACCATGCAAATTCATATTCTTTTACAACATTTTTTTTACTTGAATGTGAATGGGAATGTTATACAGTGGATCAAAAATGTCTTTATAGACAGACCTCTGACCTCACAGTCCCCACCAACAGTGTATTCTCAGACAAACTGGTTTTAAATACAGGTGCTCCCTCGGGTTGTGTATTGACAACCTCTTCTGTTCTCAATATATACTAATGAGTTGCAGATTCAGAGTAGCACAGCCAGTCTAATTAAATATGCAGATGACATGGTTCTTGTTGGACTCCTGTTTAAAGGACCAAACTCTTGGTGAGCAAACTCACTTTGAAAGTATCCTTGAAAATTGGTGCCAATCCAGCACATTGAAAATAAATAAGACCAAGACTAAACAGCTTCTTTGCAATGCTAAAACCGATGGAAGGCAATCTTTGCAGACATTAGTACTTAATGGTCAGTTTGTAGAGGTTATGGGGACTTGGGCAGTTTTAAATATTTGAGAACACATGTTGACCAGAGGCTGAGTTACACCCAGAATATAGACAACATTTATAAGAAAGCAAATCAGAGGCTGTTTTTATCTCAAAGACATGACAGTTTGGTATGGAA
The DNA here is from genome assembly GCF_040954835.1 of Lepisosteus oculatus. Taxonomy (NCBI): domain Eukaryota; kingdom Metazoa; phylum Chordata; class Actinopteri; order Semionotiformes; family Lepisosteidae; genus Lepisosteus; species Lepisosteus oculatus. The sequence continues at coordinate 20,076,305 of NC_090700.1, forward strand.
ACCTGGGGTTGAAAAGCAAAACCAGACTGTCCAGGATTTTGAAAATCACAGGAAAAATAATTGGGAAACAGCAGCCCCAGCTCAGCGATTTATATCATAATACAGTTCTCAGAATGGCAAAGAACATCATAGGTGTTCATCCACTCCATTCTCAATTCATCATACTCCCATCAGGAAGATGGTATAGACTACCAAATTCAAATACAAACAAAGAAGTCCTTTGTTACCTCTGCTCAGTGAAAGTATGCAAACGTAGTCCCCCCACTACCTATTTATTGATCCATTTATTTATGCATCACATACTGTTGTTCTGGTTTCATTTACTTCATGTGTTTTTTATGTTTTCCTTGTGTGTTTTATAATTTTAACAGGAGAAGCCACAGACAAATTTCCACAGTAGTAGACACTAAAGTGTCTATCTATTAGATAGCCTGAGAGTACAGTATTTAACTGTAGAGGTCTGCAAAGGTGTTGACAGGTTTTCTTTGTGATGAGGCCTGGTGATAGTCTGAAACTAGGCACATGCTAGAACAGGTAACGGGTTTATTCCATGCTGAGAAGAAAAGAAAGGAGACACAACCTTTCAGTCGTGGAGCTTTCTTCAGCTGAAACGTTGCGTTTCCCTTTTCTTTTCAGTCTGGAATAAACCCGTTACCTGTTCCTTTACAGCCTACACATACTGATGCAGCTACCTACTGTACTCGAACTACATGCAAGGAGAGCATATAGAAGAACATGGAGATGAAACCATTTCTGATGGTAGTTATTGATAATATTGCATTTACATTTGGAATATTATCTGATTGATTATCTTTAGACTTAAAATGTTATGTCTACCTGGAATAGCCAGTTGTGTGTTTTATTAAGTCTTGATTCACAGGTAAGGATCCTCTTGACCTGCCAAACTTCAACCACTTGCGTTTTAACATGTGAAAGTCAGTTTAAGCCCCTGGTGTCCCTCACAGACAGCACCTCCTGCCTGAAAATGTCTGGCTAACCGCAGAGGGCACAGTGTCGCTGTGAGAGCCAAGGCCGACTAATCCCACTCTACCCTCAAGAGTTCCGTCAGCTGTGTCCCACTGCTGCTCGGGGAATCCCAGTCACAGCTGGCTAGTGACATGACCAAGGCTCGAACCCACAATACGAGTTTAATGGGTAACCCTCTCCCCCAGTTGAGCCATTCAAGAGACCTGTGATTTCACTTCCTATTTAAATAGTGTGATTAAGTAAGGCCAGAAGAGAATGAATAAACTCCTTTATCGGCTGAGCCAACTGGGTTTCAGGAGCCTATACAGTACTTACCTTTGAACCAGTAAAATGCTTGACTGATCAACACAACCACCATGGAAAACACTGTGATGACAAATCCAATGTTGCTGTTTCCTGTCACTCCGTCACTGACCCCTATGAAGCAAAAAAAAAAATCCAGTTACTTCTGTTACAAAAGCAGCTTTCAGTATATTCTAGCAGTCACTGAGGGGAGGCCGTGCGGTACCTTTAAAAACAGCTACATGTTAAGCCACACTTTTGTTAAACACAACTGTATCTGTATATCCTTCAAACCAACACCACTTCAGTGTTAATTCAAGCTACCCATTAAACAAGACCAATAGTAATTATACAATTGCCACTGTAGTCTTTTCCCCTATTTTCCAATAGTTTACACTATTTTAATACATAGCTAATTTCATTATAGTGTATTCTAAATTTTATTATACCACTGTGTAGCTTTTGCATTCAAAAGAACTATCTTGTTATAGTTTTGTAATTGTGAGTTTTGTTTGCTTTTGTATTAAAAATCTTGATGCTACAATTTACAGTCATGGTAAATAAACTTATTTTTTCTATCTAAAGTTGTCAAGAAGAACAATATCTTCACACTGGGTCAATAAATCTACATATTTTATTCAGACAGATGCTTATGTTTTTCTCATACTGATTACAGGTAAGTGAAAAAATGCCTTACTTTTTCATGGCTGACAGTGTTGTTTATTCCTACCAAAACTATGCACCAACAAATACCACCAACACTATATCTGACTTCAATGACACAGCTCTGTGCACAGAAGAAGATTGACTGCTTTGCGCAATATGTATTAAAATAGGCCTGTGAATAATCCTTTGAATTGTTTCGTTCTTTCTGCTTTTAACAAGTTTAACAGAAGTCTAAAGATCAGGCTCGGAGGCCAAAACGTTTTTCCCCCTTTTAATATTAGCTTTATGTATTGTGTAATTTTTGAATTAAGTGCTTTAGTGTGCTAAAAATATGATGAAAAAATAGACGCTATGCGCGTTAGTCTTTAAAAAATGAAATAGGTTTGGTAGGCAAGGGGCAGAAAACTAGAAACCACATTCTACTACATGTAAAGATTGCAGCAAGGCTATTTTAAATCTTATGATTTAAACTTAAGAAAATTCTTAGCCAAAAGATGAAAAAACAGGAATTCCCTACTCAACAGTAAAAGGTAATGGAGAAGAGAGTTTGAGGGGCTTTTGGTCAGGTGGGTTGTTGGGGTTTTCCTGAACTTGGAGGTGTCCGTGGAAAGGAAACCACTCCCATGTTGAACTGCATTATATGCTTTGGGGCAGCAATGATCCCTGGATCACAAGTCTGCTGTTCAGAATCCCTGCAGTTGAGTTAGCTTTCAGGTCGCCTCCAGGGAGTGCCTGGGAACACTCCTGGTGATCAGCCGCATGGGAAAAAGAAGCCCTGGCTTCAATGGTGCACTGGGAGTTTCTCCAAGAGAGGAAACATGGTTATCAATGATCCCAGAGCGGGTATCTTGGACTGATGGTTGAAGGTTCAGGTTATTGGTTAATGGTGACAGGTTGAAGCTTATGGGTTATGGTTTAGTTTGAGGGCTCGGGTTTGTGATTATGACTAAGAACCCAACTTCCCTTCAAACCCTGTGAAACCTGCAGTGTCTTCAAAGGCTGGGAGTTCGGTTCTAGAGTTGGTGAGGTTCTGGGGTTGGTTTAGTAAATTTTGGGTTATTCTCCCAGAGCGGCGAAGTACCAGGACCTACAAGACAATTCTAGTCGCAGGCCAGCTACACAGACACTAATCAAGTTTATGTAGCTGGGAAACTGCAAGTCGAGTGCTGTGAGTGGCTAGGAAAGCTTGCCATGGATCCCACTCCAGTGACGAGCAGGGACTCTGCTACAGGGAGAAGCCTAGTGGAATGTATTAAAGAAAAATGAAAATGTGGGGAAGAAGGGAAACTTGAATGACACTAAAACCAGCTTAACGTATTATATATATATCTTGCAGCACGGAGATTAATTGAAATACAAATCCCAGGAGTTTATAAATATCAAGAAGCAAATGGCTATTCTTGACATAGCTGAACAACTGACTTAGTAAACTGATCAAAACTCTGGACTGTCTGTTCATTCAGAAGGGTTTAGTCTTTGGTACAGTATGGACAAAGATCACCAAAACATTGTTCAAAATCTTAGGCTCTTGTGACATAATCTTCAAAAACATTCTACCCCTTGCCTTGTCCTGCAATGGCTGCCCCATATAACTCCCCTTGCTCATAGCACAGGGGTTTCCAATGCTGGACCTTGAGGGCTAATACTGTATGTCTACAGGGTTGGTAGGTCTCTTCAAATCAGGAGAACCTGAAGAGCTGGGAGATACCATTAAAATACTGTAAACCAATGATCTGATTCAAGTCATTACAAATCTATAGATACATCAGCCCTCTGGGACTAGGATGGTGGATCACTGAAACTGTCTTGTTATCCCCTTTGTCACAGAAGACAGCAATTCTATTCCTTGCAACAATGTCCATCTTACCTTTTTTTCAACTTACCTTTGGAAAATAATGAAAGTCCCACTATAATAAGGACAATGGAGAAGACCCCCAGACAGTATGCTTTAGCTTTCTGATCATAACCACCTTGAAAAAGAGTTATAAAACATTATGTACAATACACAAATGAATGACAAAACATTCCTTAAAGAAACAAAAAGACACCGAGCACTTTTCATTTTGCAGGAGTGCTTGCTCAAGGATACAATAATGTGAAAGATCATTATTAATTTAATAGTAAATTATTTTACCACAAAATACAGATTGCCATTTTGGTAAAGCAATCTAAGTGAAATCACTTGCTCAAAGCTAGAAAAGTACAACAGTAGTGCCCAATCGGGAATTTGAACATACAAGCTTCCAAATACATTTCATACAAAAAACGCTGCAGCTAGAATCTTGAAAACCAAGAAACTAGGACATATCCTATATTGGTATTCCTGCCATTCTTGCATTGGTTGCTTAATTCAGGATTAAGAAGTCCAGCTTCAGACAAAAAGTAAATCGTTTATATATGAGGGTATAAAAGAAAAATCGTGATTGCATAACCACTCAGAGCTTTTGCTCTGGCAAACCTAAATCAGCTATGCAAAGGAACAAGTAAAGGTTTATTCCATACTGAACATTTCAGCTGTAGAACCTTCTTCAGGGGTATCTCTTTTCATTTCAGCATAGAATAAACCTTTACTTGTTCCTTTGCAGCCTAGAGATGCTGACACTGCCACTTCTGTGAAATAAATCAGTTACACGATTAGCTGAGTCTCCTCTGTGTGCAGTAATAGTGGTTCTCATGATTTCAGAATAAATATAGCTGTAAATCCCATCAGCAAGGTAGTGAATTTTAAGCACAGCTTCACCTATGGAGCAAAATGTTTTTAAAACAACTTGGGTAAAGTTGTATAAGGGCAAGAAGGATATAAGAGCCTTTGAAGTGCTTTTTCAGTCATTCAAATGTAGAAGACACCCAGACTCTGTCTAAATGGTAGCTAGCAGTTATATCACTCTGCAACTCACAACTGGCAGCCCACTGAAGCTAAGCTGGATACCTGGATTGGAGACCTTCTGGGAAATCTAAGGACATTATACTGCAAAAAGATGAGATGAGATGTAAAACTTGTCCTTCAGATGAGATGTAAAACTTAGGTCCTGAATATCTCTGGTCGTTAAAAATCCCAGGGTGTTTTTTGAAAAGAGTAGGGGTGTTACCCAGGTGTTGTTACCCAGGGGTATTTCCCACTGGCTTTTACCAATCATGGACTCCTAATAATCCCCATCTATGAATTGGCTTCATTACTCTGCTCTCCTCCCAACTGATAGCTGATGTGTGGTGAGTGTACTGGTGCACTATGGCTGCTGTCACACCATCCAGATGGATGCTGCACATTAGTGGTGGTGGACGGGAGTCCCCATTACCTGTAAAGCGCTTTGAGTGGAGTGTCCAGAATAGCGCTACATAAGTGTAAGGAATTATTATTATTTGTCCATTTAAATTGAGCAGCCAAGGCAAGAAAGAAAACGGTTAGTGATGCAATTGTAAGGCCAACAGTGACTTTGGAAGAGCAACAGATTTCAATGGCTAAGATAGGAGTTAATGTACCCAAACAACCTAATAAAGATTCCAGTTGCTCCACAAAGCTGGTCTGCACAGCAGTGTGGAAAATCCATTTCTCATTCCACATGGAGATTGCAACAAAGCACCTAAGTGGTACAGGTAAGATGTGTCAAAAGGTTTTGTATACAGGTAAGATAAAAAGGTAACTTTCTCCTTAATGCAAAGGGTTACATTTGATGCAAACCAAACATGGTGCATGTTGATGGCAGCATGTTGTCACGGCTGATGGGAGAATACATGGAACAAAGTTCTAAGAAAATGAAGAGGAAAACCTGCTCTGGGTCTAAAACTGAGGACACAAATTAATCTTTCACTAGGACATGCTATTTGGTGTGGCTCAGGAAAAAGAAAGTGCATCAGTCAAAATCGTAGCTTGAATCTTACTGAGAACTTGTGGAAAGACTTGATACTAGAGACAGCTTTAGCAAATCTGCCAAACAGAACAGGCAGAAATTGCACCAAGGCTGGTGTGTAGATGATAAGAGACTTGTTGGCAGAGATTTCCCCCAAAGGCCTTGCAACTATAATTACTGCTACAAAGATGTCTTGCTGTGTTTGAGTCTGCTCCATTCAGTGGAGCATCTGTGCTACTGTGTTAAGCATATAACTGAATTTTAGTTTGGATGGTTTAGTACAGGGGTTCCCAAATAGGGGTTCTGCAGGGGGTTTGTGAGATTGTGAAGGGAACGTCAATGTCAAATTCAATAGTCTTATTAATAACAATGTAATAATAAGGATAAGAAAAACAAAAGTAGTAATATTAATATTTTACAAAAGGAAAAGAAGCATGTTTAGAGGGTTAGTATAGCATTTATCTACAGTTGTTGAAAGGTTTAATTTAGTTCTCTCAAGGGGGTACTGAGGCAAATAATTTAGGTTGAAGGGGTTCAGCTGAGAAAAAAGGTTGGGAACCCCTGGTTTTGTAGAATATGTAATATGGTTTATTATGTAAACCTGGGCCTTATTTGTACAACTAGTTTTGCATGAACAATTTCTCAACATTTTCATCAAAAATTTGATGTAGTAAATAGTTTAGTATTTGTGAGATATGAAAATTAGGTCTTCTATTCTTATTTCAATGTCTTTCAGCAAATCTTGTACATAGGGATGATGAAAAACACAAATACATACTTACCCAAATGGTAAAAAAGGATTTGGAGGACGAGTACAACAGTCACAGCAGCAAACACCACATAAAGGACTACTGCTTGTGGTCTTGGGAATGTATAATTATCCCACACTTCTAACAAATACAAAACAATAAGAAAGTAAGTTTTAAAACGATATGATGATCAACCGAAACGCATTCAAATTCAAAAGATTTTCATATCTAAAATTTCCATTGTCATATTACTAAGAAATACAGTATAATTTACCAATTATACTACCTGGCAAGGAAAACAGAAAATTCAAACTTGCTGAACATGATATGTTACAATGTTGGGAACATGAGCAGAAAACAGGAAAGATTTTTGTTTCTCAAATTGTGTTCCCACTCACTCCGGATAAAGCTATTTTAATGTGGGGTCTTGAAATTTGAATTTAAGTCGTGCAATCCCTTGACTTTCAGTGCCATTATACTTTCTGTAGTTCAAGAGCCACAATCTGCTGATTATCACACTTAAATGAAACTCTACCTGTAAATTTGAAGACGCCGCTTCCCTCTGAGCTCCCTTCCAACACGTAGCAAGTGTAATTTCCAGGTTTGGGGGATTTCAACCAAATGGAAGCGTTTCCATGTGCCAAGGCTTTTAAATCTACCTGTGGACCGACAGAATCCAACTTCCGTTCTTTTCCATCTTCACCATTAAAACCGTAGATTTCTTCATTATTTAATTTCCAGATTAAAACCATATTTTGGATTTTATTCTGTCTCAGGTTGGTCACAATACATTTCAATAATGCAGCAGAACAGTAGGTACCATTCTGCGCCTCTTTGGTTATAATCAGCTGAGCCTGCCCTATAGAGAAACAGAAAGACAAAGATCATTGTGGAAAATATCAACCATTACAAATGACAGAGTCTGAGCATTGTGCCACCTGTATGTCACTGGTACTTTATTAACAGAACTGTAAGGAGTAGATTACCACAGCAGCAAAGGCTTTGTTTACTCCAAATTAGGGCTGGGCGATATGGCCAAAAACATTATCACGAAAACAATTTTCATATCTGTCGATATCGATTATTATCACGATAAATGTCAAATCATTATTTCTTTCAAGTTTAAAGGCAGATCTATTCTCCTGAGTAAAGGCTGAAGAAACCAGACAGTTAACTGGTAAATTAAACAACTTTTTATTTTAAGAACACAACAAACACTTGCCAAACAGCAGAAACATTGAACAAATCTGTTAGCTGCCCGGTCTGCAACATGCACGCGCACAAGCGCAGTATTTTGTGCGCATGCGCAAAGCATAAACGTATACAGTATATCGAACATTTATCGAACTTTTGTTAAAATTATATTGAGGAAATTATATCGCGATAATTATCATTATCGAATTATCGCCCAGCTCTACTCCAAATAAGGCTAATAATGTTTCTACAAGACCAGTCTTAGTGCTGGAATTAATTCTGCTGTAAAATGTACAAAAAACAGCACTGTAAAGAGCCACAGTTATAAAATCAAATCTTCATAAGAATTCAGTAAAGTAATTGAATTAACAATGGCCGGGATATACAGTATACATTGGCAAGCTACACTTTGAAAGATGCACATCCGTTTTGTAGATAATCCCAAATATTCTTCAGCCACTTTACTCCATCATTGTTATGTTAATAATAGCAATTAATTTATTTTGCTCATTACTTAATGTAAACAGAAACACCCAGATAAATATACAGAGCTACAGGAATTTTCATTATTCAAATGAACAATTATATTTTCAGTTTAAAGTACAAATGAATGCAAAAGTTCCTGAAAAGGCTTTTTTAACACTTCAGAGAAAACGATTTGCCCCTGAATGTATTCAATACCAGCTAAGCAATTTAGCAGCAGCTGACTTTGATGCAACTGTTGTCACAGCAACGAAAAACACTGGCTGATTGTTGATCCAGGTGAATCAGTGCTTCACGGCAACTAATAATATTTCAGGATTTTTTAAAATATGAACACACTACTAATCCTCTTTACTGCTTCTATTGTTTCGGCATTAATGTTTCTAGTGCTTCCAACAGCACTTTTTTTTTTTTAATTGTTCATGTGTATCCTCTCCACAGACAGCAAAATAACTTATTTAACACATTTAAATCTGCTTCTTTATCTGATGACAACCATGGTTTAATTAACAATTGATAATGGTTTAAGTGCTACAGCAGCAAGCTGAGAGAATTGAACTTCTAAGTTCTGTTCTGATTCTTTTTACACATCAATAAAAATGAATCTATGTAAAGTTAAATAAGATTCCACACTGTAGAACAGCTGCATGAGCCCAATATGCTTAGCTGTTTGTATAACTGTGACTTCCGGGACCGACTGGACATTTGTGTGACTGTAGTGACGTCAGGGACAGACAAACGTCTGTTCTCCTAAAAAGGACAGTAGATCTGAGAGAGCAGCAACAGTGCACAGGTTGTTTTTTCCTGGTGTGACACAGTGACAATCCAAAACAAAACACAGTTAAGAAATTCTGAATGTGCAATGCATAGAACAGAAAATATTTGGGAAACACAAGTGTGTAAAAAATGAAGAATGAAATATTAATTTAAAAAAAACAATATTTTGATTTCATTAAGTTAATTAATTTAATTTACTTTCTTTAGCTAATCTCAGTTGGAAAGCAAACTAGGACTATGCTCAATAGGCCACTAAGTCAAAAAGAGCTCAGCTGGAACTCCAGTCGAGGGGGAAAACCCCAGGACCATTGTCGGAAATCCCATAACTTGACGATGCCCTTTCTCCAGTGAGTCAAGCAAAAAGCAAAACTCATAGACCTGTTCATAAAACACAAAACAGGAAGGTTGCTCCCAGGTTCACAGTGAGGCTGCATTTCTTTCTGCAAACATTCCCAGACCTGCCCACACAAGTAGACACAGGACAGCCACCCTGAGCGAAAAGTTATTTTGAGTTCATTTGTACTATACATTAGTAGAAAATCGGTAAAACCTGTTTATGGAAACTAAGAATTAAGGTAAATCTTCAAGTGATGTAAAATAAAAAATAAAAATAAAAAGTGTTAACGGCCAACTAAACACTCAAAAGTACTCGTAAAAACATTAAGATTAAAAAACAACTTGAACACAGTGGTACTTCGATTTCATCTGTGGTTGAGTAGGAAGTGGAATATCACCGCTGCGGACGGTGTAACGGAAATAGAAAAACTATAACGAGTTACAGTATGTATCTGGTCAGGTAGAGCGACTCTTCAATCTTCAAATATGCGGTAATGTTCTACACGAAATGAAGATTAAAGCACGAATTAATCGTGAGGTCAAACCCTAACATCGCCTCTTTCGCAAAAAGGCCCGCATTGCATAACACGCCTCCAACAACAGTCCCACTCTGGTACAGGGTTTCCGCAGCCAGGTCAATTAATCCAAAAAACTAGATCGCTAATCCGAACCGAACCGTTTTCCCGCCTGATTTAGGGTTTGATTTAACTACTAAAATAAGGAATTTAAAAAGAGTACGTTTGCGATGCACAGGAGGGTGGCACCACTATCGTACTGAACTTCCACTTCAGGTTTTATTATTATTAAACGACACAAAAGACTCCCTATCCCCAAACCCTGATCATAAAGCCGCCCAGGCAGTATGCAGATAGAAAGGTGTAAAGTATCTAGTGGCCAGGGGGTTTGGGCTGTGGAAAACCTCTGGCCTGGGATTGACACTCGTGGTGCCATACAGCAAAGTAGAACAGATGGCTGCTGACCACGTAAACTTGCAGGTGTAACAAAAAGCGTCATATTTCGACGGGACAGATATATGCTAGCATGCATCAAGGTATGAAAATATTCGTTTTGATGCTGTACTGGTAGAACAGGTCAGTGTAAATGAGTGAATGCCTTAATAATAAACTCGTTTTCGCCCCTCTCAGCACATTACAGTACAACCCAGACGAATTCCTCTTCCTTACCGGAGTGCAGCAACATCAAGGACAGAAGTGAAACAAAGATTGCAAGCGACATCATCTTCTGCACTTGCACGCCTTTGGTTTTATCTATTCCAAACCGCAAAAAAATCTAAATTTTTAGAAGGAGTGATCTGTCCTGGTCTTGGATCTTTGCGTAAAGCCGAAATTATTCACAACGAGATCACTGATTGGGAGTGAAACCGAAACAAAACACCGCTCCGGAAGAAGACAAAATAAGATGAAAAATAATTTTAAGGGACTGGAATAAAGATGGCGTTTCAGCTAACTCGCTCTTCCCAGAACAGAATCAATTATCGGAAAGACGACGCGTCAGAGCCGAATGGGGAAGTTACCGGAAATGTTTCTGAATGAATCGGGACAAGAAATCAATAAAGAAAAATACATTTTAATATAATCGTTATTTCCTTGTGTCCTATTAATTTAAAATACACAGAGATCTCTGACGAATCCTACAATAACTGATTATTGAATAACAAAACACACAAGCCTTCAACTGATAAATATTGTAAGGAATACACCCCATGCGCATAACAGTGATCTTGGCAGTACGGGCTGAGGAAGGGTTTTTCTTAGCTCAGCCGGCAAGACCCCTGTTGAGCGACGCCGGAGAGCCGGGTTCGCACCCATGCGGTGGAGGGGTGAACTGGCGTGGGTGCGGCGAGGGCACAAGCCCTAGAACCCGAATCCGTTACAATATTTACATTCAAGTACTGGATACAGTAGTTCATATATTTGTCTGAAATACATTGATATTAAAAACACAAGACATTACCATTACCACGAGCAAAAACATACATGTAATAAACAGTAATAGTGCCTAATAGAAAATATCATAGAAAAGCTGGACAGAAAACTATAGTTTAGCATTCCACACAACGGAATGTAAAATACGTCTACAAACAAAAGTAAAATAAAATTCTTAAATTCTAATAAACGTCTTATCAAAACTGAATAAATGATCTTATTCTTAGTTTTGGCTAATGCCTGTCTCAAAGATTTGGACTTGGAATTTAAAAAAGTTAAATTCTGAGCAGTGAAAGCTGAGTTGAAGATGATGTCATTGGAGACAGCACTAGTGCTTGTTATGGAAAGTTCAGGAAAAGGGGATTTAAGCCATATCAACTGCACTAATAAGGTGATCGTAGATAAAAAAAAATGTTGAAAACTGGAGGATGAAAGAGCTCTGTAGGGCAAGTAACAAAAGAGAGAACATAAGCTTTTTAAGGCTGAAGCTGAAAGTCAGTGAAAAATATAAAGTTAGTAAGTGAAAGTGTTAGGAATGTAAATAAATTGTTTAGACATAAAGATACAAAAAATGCAGACAAGCAAACAAGTTTGAGAAAGGGAGTATTTGAAATGTAAGACAAAGTCAAGGCACACTTGCAGAAGAGGAATGGAGGATGCATTAGGTAGGTGCAGGGACACTTGCAAAAACAAAAACCCACAGAAAGTTGTGTATTACAAAAGAATATGTGAACCTGAAGCAGATATAGCAGAGGAGCTTGAATGAGTAAGTGCATTTCTAACAGGGAGAGTATGAAGGTTTGAAAGCAGAGTATAGATGGGATGGCAAGTCAGAAAATTAGCACACATGAAATAGAAAAACAGAGCAATTCTGACAGAGAATCTTATATGAACGTAATGACAAACATGGCGCATGGAAGGCTTCTCAAATAGTTGGGTATTCAGGTAGACTGCCAAGGGGAAAGTTTTTACATTTTGTTAAAGAAAGTCACATTTTTTTGTTTGCAACACCTTAAAGAAACTTTCCAAGAAAATAATTTAACCTTGGCCACTAATGAAACCATTAAATAAAGATAACTATGGAAATATAAAGATTACTTTCCATGTTAGTAGCAGGATGCATTTAGGACTCGGAGAGCAGGTGTCAGGCTGAGCTTAGTGTAAATTTTGTCACAGAGAGTTGGTGCAAGATGTTGTTTAGTTTCTCAAGAAGGACTTTTTTCAGAAGAATTACAAATCTAGAAGACAGGGCAAGCACAGAGAAAATAATGCAATCCTCTTATCTTGCCTAAAGTTGTACAGTACATGGGTTTGATACGTCAGTGAGACAGAGAAGGCTAGGATTAGAGCTATCAATGAACTGTTCTAACTGCATTTAACTAATTGACTAACACGTCAAGCCAATTAATGATTTTTGGTGGAGAAAAACTGCAGTGTTTAGACTGGACAAACATAACACTTGGAGAGAGTAGTACAATTAAATTGGCCAATATGCATAGCCATTTAATAAAGAGGGTGTGAGAAGAGTGGCAAACTAGTACAGTTTAGAATTTTTTTTTTCAAACCAGGGAAAGTCTAACCTTGTTCCTATATAACAACAATAATATTATAACGCTTCGGGGTTCATGTGGGCGCCCTCGCCTGCTGCCTGCACAGGTCAGCCCTCCACCATCAGGGACTCAAACCTGGGCCTCCAGCATCATTCAATAGGGACCCAACCTGGTGAGCTAAAGAGAGATCTCTCTCCAACCCTGCGGCTGTGGTCCTGCTATTACAGGGAAGGGCGGTGACGTCACCACTCTGGTAAACTGGCTCTTACACACTCACCGGTGGCCATATGCATTACACTCTCCCCAGCTTAACTCGCCATCCTCGGTGAAGGGCTATCCCATCCCACTGCTGACACCAATGTAGCGCATACAGGTTCTTTTAGGACAAAGGACTAGTAGAGATGCGATTAGTGAACCAAGCGACAGCTTTTATTCTTCTGACACACACGATATATATCTCATGAGGAGACTGACGGAACACGTACACATCGTTAGAGTGGTTCCTCTTAACAACAGGCTATACACTTATATGGCTATATCAGACACTAAAACTGCTATGACACTATTTACATATGGATTGAAAGAGATGTATTCACAAGCTGGCTTGTTTACAATGTAATTGAGCTGCTTCACGTTACTGGATGTTGTTGCCCTGTTCTGAATCGCAGAATATGGTGCTGCGCGTACCTGGATATTTTGCTTATTTTGTGATGTAAATTGGAGGATTTACAAGTTACTGTGTACATTTGACTTTTATTGTGGTTTGAAATTCACTAATCCATGCTGAGGTGGAATTCATATTTTGCATACACCGATCCCCCTGGAGCCCCAAGTGATTCTGGTTTTGGTAAGCTAAGGGACATTGATACCAGGGGGACAGTGGGTGGTCAAGTCTCCCCTAAACAATGTATCTTGTCAAATTATGATGTCAGTCCATTTAATAATGTTGCTGGACTCTCTTCAGCCCAAATACAGAGGAACCCAGGCCCAGAATGTTACACATACTGACAGAGAGTGATCTCATTATGTGTGTTTGGGTTTTAACAACTATTATTATTGTTTGCTAGAACCAAAACAAATCTATGTTAGACATTTTCATCTTCAGCCAAAAAATACAAACCTGTGTGTTGTAAAAAACTGTTGGTTCAGCTCGTGGGCTTGGTGCAGGTCAAGCTCATGAGGTGCCGTATATCCCCTAGCTCCGAGCCCATTGGGCCTACTGGTGTGACCAGAGTTGCAGGATAGCCATGCTGGTGGGGCTCAGTTCGGCTTTTCTGTTGGAGTGAACTGGGGGGTTACATGATGGTGCTGTCTGTGGTCTGGCTGTCCTGCTGGTCTGGATGAAGGGTATGTAGTGTGGTGCAGGTTCTTGTCCCATCTTGCTATTGGTCCAGGTTGAAGGTTTGCACCGATTCTGAGTCTTGTTAGCTGGTATGGATTGGTTTGAGGCTGTTGATACCAGAGTGGTCCAGGAGGGGGGTGCAGGTGTCTCGGGGGCATTCTTGTTTTTCTATGAGTTCAGGTTGATTCTGTTGGTTCTGAGTGTCTTGGTTACATCCGTATGTGTGTATAGATGAAAAAGCTATTGAAGAGCACCCCACCCATTTCGGTGGAAGTTGCCATGTTCAAAAAATCCTAAAAAGAGAATTAAAGTTTCGCACAACAAAACATAACTGTGAAAGGTCAGGAGGCCTGCCTAGCTTAGAAAGGTTCCACAACCCAAAGCAAGGTTGTATAAGGTTAGGGGGGCTGTCTGGTGTGTAAAACACCTGATTGCAGCACTGTGGCTGTTGTGCTTAAAAAGCTATTGAGTCATGAAGAAGACCCCCTATCCCAGTGTATTACCTGAAGTGTTATCTTCAAAAAACCATTAAAAAATAAGTAAAAGTTCCACAAGCCAAAGCAAGGTTGTATTAGGTTAGGGGGGCTGTCTGGTGTGTAAGGCACTTGGTTGCAGCTTTGTGGCTGTTGTGCTTAAAAAGCTATTGAGTCATGAAGAAGACCCCCTATCCCAGTGTATTACCTGTAATGTTATCCTCAAAAAATCATTAAAAATAAGGAAAAGTTCCACAAGCCAAAGCAAGGTTGTATAAGGTTAGAGGGGCTGTCTGGCATGTAAAACACCTGGTTGCAGCACTGTGGCTGTTGTGCTTGAAATGCTATTGAGCCATGAAGACGACCCCCCTATTCCAGTGTATTACCTGTAGTGCTATCTTCAAAAAATCTTGTAATAAATAAAGAAAAGTTTCACAACCCAAAACAAAGCTGAGAAAGGGCAGAGGACCTGCTTAGTGTGTAAAACACTTACTAGCAGCATTGTGGGTGCTGTGGTTTAAAAGCTATTGGCTTGTGAACAGCATTCCCCTATCCCAGTGCATAGTGCCACATTAAATAGAAGCATGAGAAAACAATCAGTTTGAACATTATGGGAACTGTTTTTAATAAGCTGCTGAGTAAAGAATATTTGAATTTTCCTGCTGTCAGCAGTATTGTGAATATAGTTGACCCTTACCTGAATGAAAACAGGACAGAAAGAAAGGGTTTCAGAAATCAATCAGAGCTTTATTCCCGTGCTTACTGTCTGGGTAATTGGAGACTGCGCTGTTCTGCTTCCTATGGTGATATACGGGTTTTTCACATAAAGCCATATTGAGCAATATTTCTCGTGTTGTGAAGCTGTGTACACTGTGTACACAGTGTAACTGATAGCTTTGAAAAGTGCTATCTTCAGGCCACAAGAAATGTTAGGTACAGTAAGATTAGACAAAGAGTGGCTACTACAGAACATGTAGTAGAAAAACAGGCACAGGGTGAAAGTAAGTTCTTAAGTAGCATGTTAAGCCTAGAGATATAGGTAGGAAAGAGGTAATTTTTGAAAAGTTAAGGAACACACTGATAAAGTAAAATAATACACTTCCTAAGTAAAAGGGTTAGGCATGGTCTTGACAATTGGACAGGGGATGCTGTAGACTGCAGAGACTTAAATTTAAGAAAAAGCAAACACAGCTGCTGCTGCTCCACAGAGCCAACATCTTAAGATGTTTATGTTGCCCGTCAAAGACAGTTGTACTTCATGCAGCTCATCTGTATTGGAAGCAGTGGATGGCCATGACACCTTTCTGTGCCTTGTCATGCCCTTCGCTTTCCACAGAGCATTGCAACATTATAGTGTCCCATCACAATATACTGGGGCATTAGGACCCACACAGACTGCAGGGTGAGCACCCCCTGCTGGTCCCACTAATACCTCTTCAAGCAGCAACTTTAGTTTTTCCTAGGAGGTCTCTCATCTGGGTACAGACCAGACTCACACTTGCTTAGCTTCAGTGGGCTGCCAGTTATGGTCTGCAGGGTGACATAGCTGCTGGCATGTTTTTTAATAGTAGACAAGTTACAGATACTGATGTGCCAGGGCAGTGGAAGGGCTGATCTTGAGAGCCAACGCTATAAAATATTTTTCACTTCATGCGTAACTGCTTTCCTGACTGACAGACATTTTATTGAACAGACATGACAAAGGTAATGCTGATTAACATTTGTCATCAGAAGAGGTGGTGGCCATCCTTGGAAACCATGAAAGGTGTAAATCTGAGACCCGTGCTTTGCATGAAGATGCCTTGTCTTGTTAAGTGGTCTCTAGATCTTGGGTATCTTCCATGTTCATACCAAGGCTTTTAAAAGGAGGTCATGTCAGGTGAGTAGGGCATTCACAACACAACTCTCATTCTCATTGCATAAGAACGCCAATCAGCATGAGAGACATGATGTCACGCCTTCTGGAGCCAGAGGGCGCTCCCACTCTGTTCTGTCCCTAGTTTCCCGTGGTTTGCTGTCCTTCCGTTATCTCTCTGTCTGGGGCTATATATTTCTGGGTCACTCACTCCTCTTCGCTCAGCTTTGACGTTCGGATATCCTGAGACCCGCCTAACACCAGGTCGCCCAATGTCCGCTGCCTGAGGGCATTGGTTTTAACTGTTTAAGACTCCTGAACTGCTGAGTCCGGGCCAACCCCCGTCCCGCTGCTACACATAGGGTCTTTTTCTGCTCGCCTGCCATTCCACAGTTCATCCGTTTGTCACATCTGTGACAGAATGCTGAGCCTCCCACTGACCCTGCAAGTGGCGTTTTTTGTTTTCCCACAGATTTTTCTACCTCTGGGCTTTTTTTTCTCAGCTCTCCTATTCTAATCACGGGATGCTTCTCCCGACATCCATGCCTGTGAGCGGGCTTTCCTTGGGTTGTCCACTCCAATATCAGTGATAGAGTGGTGAGCCTTTTTTCCTCTCCTTTTCTCATCGTTGGATATTACCTTCCTGAAATCTGTTTATGAGTGGGTTTAGTTTCTGGCTTTCCTCGGGTTGTCTTCTGCCGATTTCAGAGATAGATTGGTGAGCCTTTTTGCCGTTCTTCTATTCTTATTGCTGGATATCACTCCGGACCTCCATGCTTGTGAGTGGGTCTAGTGCTTGGGTTTACTCAGGATGTCCACTCTGATATCAGTGATAGAATATTGAATTTGCCTATTGCCCAGTTTGTGGTATTTTGTCCCGGGTTTTGGGGTTTTTATTTTTGTTCTTTGGTTGGTGTTTGGATTTTTTCACTTCCTGGTTTCCCCTTCTCTCTAGTCCCCCTGTCCCCTGTGTCTCAGAACGTTTGGTTCCTATCTGTTTTTTGTTGTTTGTTTTTCCTGGTCTCCCAGGTTTATTTTTGTTGTGGTTTGTGCTTATGTACATGTCTTTTTTTTTCTTTTGAGTCTCCGGAGCTTTACCTGACCCCCCCTTCCTCTACCCAATAAGGGTTATAGCTTGGAGGAGGGGGCAGCTCTTAGCCATGGACTCCCGGAGGTTTCCTTTCAGTTAAGTGAGTTTTTTCCTCCCCCCAGTGCTGTGCAGCTCATTTATTTGTATGGGCGTCAAGAGCCGCCCATGAAGGGGGGGTTACTGTCATGCCCTGTGCAGCCAGAGGGTGCTCCCACTCTGCCCTGTCCATAGTTTCCTTTGCCTTGCTGTCTCTCTCTCTCTGGGGCTATATATTTCTGGGTCACTCTTTCCCCTGGGCTCAGCATTGACGTTCGGATGTCCTGAGACCCGCCTAACACCAGGTCGCCCAACGTCCGCTGCCTGAGGGCTTTGGTTTTTACTGTATACGACTCCTGAACTGTTGAGCCCTGGCTAACCCCTGTCCCGCCGCTATGCATAGGGTCTTATTCTGCTCTCCTGCCATTCCACGGTTTGTCCCTTCTGACATCCATGACATGTGACTTGTCCTTCTGGACTGCCCACAGCATGGGCAGCAAGTCCCAAGGCCAGATTGATCTGATGGCACTCAGTCTTGCTTCCCTCAATCACCATAGGTGGAGATCTATAGCTACTAGACTCCTGCCCAGATCATCAAGCCTGGTTCTCCCCAGTGATATGTCTGTTGCACCACAAATAGCACAACAATTAGCAAACCATTCTGCGACACCCTTGTTGACACCATCAGACTGGTCTACACAAGACTATGGATCACTACTACACAGGAATTAGCTCCTTTCTGAGCCCAATTAAAATAAGCTTGTTTAGATTAATTATTTGTGGTTTCTTTTTTATTTGTAAGTTCTTTTTTTATTTTATGGTAAAAAATCACTATCCTGATTTAATCCGGAATCGAGTACGCCACTGGCACTTGTACACAATCTTATTGAGGTAATTTAGTGCTTATGTAATAGTCACTCGGGTGTTACATGGTCATTAATTAACAATACATTAAAATAACACCAGAAACATTTTGTCAATATCCAAATTTGCTTTTATTTTGTACAAACATATCCATCAACAGATTGGTAAATTTCTTTGGAGGCACAATACAGCATATATGTATGTAATATGACAACATAGCACAATTTGTACATTTTAACACCTGAACAGAAGTTATCTCAGCCTTTACTAAAGCACTTCATAGGTTTATACTGTCTCACACTCTCACAAACAATCTGAAGGACACTACAAAAGTAGTTTGTTTTTCAAGTAATGCATACATTAACACCATTTAGCAAATGCACTGAACTGTGGGTTGATTGCTTTGGTGAGCTAACTTAGCCAAATGACTGAGGAAGAATTGAGCACTAGCCAGGTTCCAATGGAGTGACACTGCCTTCTATAACACTCAGTTCCAAAGAGCCCTGTTACATTCACAGACATCATCTCAACTATGCATTGACGTTGTTACAATCTTTTTTTTAAATATGAAATCAGAAGGAATACAAGCAGGACTGACACAGTTTCACTATTGGTTCTGTAGGTTCACAGGTGCCCAGCATAATTAAGCTAAATAAGAACCTACTTAGGTGTGGCAGAGTTTGGCTGTTTGCACAATTGTAAAACTTGTCATAACTACCTATTGACACTGTCCAGATAACATTCAGTTGTCTCTATCCCAGATAGAAAAATGTGTATTGGTATTGAAGGAACCTATGCCTTGTTATGAGTTAACAACGAAGAATTTAAGAATTGTTTTATTGTTTTGCACATTCCTGTGAGCCAAGGTCTCTCAAATGGAGATATAATTCATGTATCCTACGCTCAGGTTTAGCAACATGAAGGAAACAGGGGTCTTGGATTATTGCTGTGCTATTACTGATCCAACTGACTCTTTGATCTTGTTTATGCCTCATAAGGCAACAAACTGTTACTGAGCAAATCATAAAAATGTATGTTTTTGTATGGAACTTTTGTTCATCTTCAAGAATAAAAGCCTGCTGTTCTGTTTGAAAAAGCAAGTGCGAGACCAGCTTAAACCTGTTAACTTAGTCTGTCCTCCTTTCTTTATTGCAATAAAGAAATCACAATTTGATTAATCAGAACCGTGTTTGATCTTCTTTTCGAAGTCTAACAGTATGTTTTCAATTAAGGTACACTGGAACATTATGCAATGGACTGTTACAAAATTCTGTATACCCTTAGTCATACCCCACCTAGTGGACATTTTTAACATTCCAGTTAGATCACACCCACTCTTCACTTTTATACAAAAAAATAAATAAAAATCTATTTATGACAATTTGATCAACCAGAAACAGAAATTTATTGATTTAAGGTATAATCTACTTTTTAATACTCGGTATGTAAAAAAATATGCATACTAAAATTAAAAAATGTTCACATGTCAAGTAATTCCGTTAATGAATATAGTAGAAATCCGGTTAGAAAGTAGAAAACATTTTATAAACAACTTTCTCAATGTATTTTACGTATTGTTTAACAATCAGCTTATACCTAGAGCTTTGTTAAGCAATGATGTGTTGAGGTACTAGAAATGTACTTCTTCTGCCTGGGAACAACCTCTTTTAGAGTTTAAACTGACCTGAGATTCCATCTTCCTGTTTATAAGTCCAGACAGACTATACAATCGTGCATGGTTGCATGAAATACAAACCACTCCACTTCTCTCAGTACCTTTTCTCCTTTGATTAATGGTGCAGTTTCTGTTCTGGATTTATTTCTTCTGTCTCATAAGCCATCTGAAGGCTTCAGACGGCATTGTGAAGGTTTTGTGAATAAAACAATTGTGAAGAACAATCTTAACTTTTACCAGTCTCACAGCAATGGATCAGTTTAGACTTTGAAGATGCCCCAGGTGGCACTGATTCCTGTAGACACCAGTGTTGAAGAACTGTAGTGAAACACTTCTCTTCCTAGCACCCTGGCTTTAGATTAAAGAGCACCACTTAGAAGGAAATCTTCACAGCTCCACAATCCGCACAGTTTAAATTGTGAAACCAGCTGCAAGATTTAATCTAATGAGAAAAAAAACAGAAGATACAGTACATGCAGATTAATAAAGTTCCTGCTACTCATAAACAAGCCTTGAATAACAAGGTGTTGTAAAGCAAACTCAGTATTATGTTTTTTGGCAGCAAAAATATATAGGAAAACCTATCCTGGAGACGAGGCTTCTTCTTCTCTTCCTGATCTATAGACTAAGCACATGGGCAACATTATATAAGTGCGTATGTAATCTTACACAGTTCTACTCTGTGTAAGAGTAATACTCTGTGTACTCTACTGCATAATTTTCATTCTTTTCCTACAGTTTAACTTGATTATTGCAAGGTTCTGTTGCAGTTTCCATATGGTCTACACTTTGCTTTACTACACTAGACTATAGTATGACAGGAACACTGTGACTCATCTTAGTTCAATCTTTTGTAGTCATCAAACTTCCAGTTTTTATTTTTAAATTAAACAACAGGAAACACAAAACAGTATGTTACCCACTTATCTCCAATAATTATTCTTTAGAACAATTTAGAAGCAGTTCCATCACCCAGGGCAGTAAAGCACAGTCAGGGAAACCTCACTAAAACTGGACTGAAACTTAAAACTCTAGGAAAAAATGGTACAATCTGGGTAAAAGTACACACATAACATGGTAAATCTAGGTACACTGTCATAAGGGTTTGGTATAAAGAATGGGAGAATGAGGTTTTCCATGTTGCTACTAAAATAAAATGACATTTTACATGACAATATTTTAAATGACAAGACAAGCAACGAAATGATCCAATAATTGAAAAAAACATTCTGCTGGTCTAGTGAAAATATTTCAGATACGACAATTCACCTAAATGATATTCTCCCAGCACACAACATTAAATAGACAGCTAATTCATGACTAATTAGAAATACTGTTGCAATAAGGTCCTTTGACATATTATGCTTGGATCAACATTTCATCTTTAGAGTATTTGTATTCCTTTTCTTTTCCTGGATTCTGCTTTCCAAATGGATGTTTGTACACAGATTGTTTTGTGGTATTTACTGTAACTTCTTCTTCACTACATAAGTTGTGAAATGCAATTGGTTTACATTTATAGTAACGTAAAAAAATATAAAGCTAATGACTAGCCTTCTGGCATCTTCTCAGAGATTACTGCTTAAGTATACTGGCCTTTACTTGTCTGTCACATTTCTTATGCCTAAGTCCAGTAGTGCCCAAGTGCAGTCCTGGAGATCCACAGTGCATGAGGTTTTTGCAATGTTTTAAATTGGCTGCCACTGAAGGTGTAACAAACAGTTCTTTCCGGACCCTATGCGGACGACACAGTCCGACGGAGTGGGGAAACACTAGGGAAACGTCATGCAGGAAAACGGGGCTGAAGACAAGGGGGCGTGTCCAAGGTGCTCTGGTGCATGGGGGAGGTGTGGCCGAGGCGAACAATCCGAGAGTAATCCTTAGGGAAAATCCAAAATGCAAGGGTAAGTCCAAAACCAGGAGATCCATCAGAGGAAGGAATTAAAAACCACGAAGGCCGGGTCGGAACCGGCGGACGGGGAACAGGAACGGGAACCGAGGTTAAAACCTTAACGGGACCAAGCGCTTCCTGGTCCCGGACTCGCACGATATGGAAATCAGATGCAGAGCCCGGAAGAGCGTCAGCGCCTGGCTTTTAAGGTAGGCTGGGAATAGGGAGCAGGTGCATAGAATAAAGTCTTTAGTGAAAGGGCTGGAGCACCCTTAAGGAGGGGGAACTAATATCGTGACAGAAGGGGTGAGAAGAGCCATTAACCTGCTCCAATTTAGCAAATGATTTGTTCAACTGGGGCATTAACAGCTGAGTTGGAACGAAAATCTGGACTGTGGAGCTCCAGCACTGAACCAGGGAACCCCTACCTTAGTCCTGATTTCATTCTGAATTTTTACCCCGGGTTCCATTTAAGAAATAAAAGAAAGAGGGCACCCTACAATATAAGAATAGAATGCACTCAGGTATAAATGCACAAAGACACAGAGCAGACATACCTCACTTCATGTTTTGATACCCTTTGGCAACTGTAAAAAAAAAAAGGAATTGTCATCCAAGTAGTCCTTTCTGTTTTTAATTTTACATTTTTATTCTTTCTCCAAGTACAGTGGTATGTTTTTTTCTAAAATGGACAATACGATTTGCAGTAGAGGATAAATTTATTAGAACACCCCATTGTCTCTTTAGGTTGGGTTTGCTACGCAAAAGACACCAATTTGATTTTCCTATACTCATGATCTTAAACATGTAAGAACTGATGCATTATTTTATATGTGAAGCTCCATTGGATTAAAGCAACACCTTATGTATTCCACTCAAGGATACCTTGACCCTGCCCAGGATAAGAGGCTTTTTGATAATGGATGGAAAACAAACTTTTTCAACCAGTTTATCTGGAGCTTCTTCTCTTTTGTGCTTGCCTACACTTCTATTTAATTCCTAATATATTAGGAATTACAATTATGTAACTAGCAGAATGATGAACAAATTCACATACAACTAACAAAAGTAAATAAGCAATGATGGTCTCATTTATGGTGTTTCTAAGGCTGTGTTTAAAATCTAGAGGACAAAAATGTGTTAATGTCTACCAGCGTAATAAATAACTTTACGACTTAAGGCACAAAATGGCACCATGGTATACAGTAGCTGTTTTGGAGCTCACTGATTGTATTTTGAGAATAATTTTGAGTTCTTTCATCTTCAAAAGCAAAATATATTAGTAGCTGGAGTACCACTTCAAGTAGTAAATAGAAAGTATGTGATTCATTTGTCCATTAATATACATACTTAAAAAGCATACATTAAATCACTGGTTTTGTACAGAATAGAATATAAAGACACAATATTGCCTACTCAGTAAAACTCATGAGGTGTCACCAGAGAGAAAGAATGAACTTTCTGCAATAAATAACTAACCAGTCTGCAGAGCAGCATAAAAAAACACACACACTTGGAGAAAAAAAGATGCTGTCTCACCCAGGTCACTGACCTTCGGAGTTTCCCGGATTGTTGTTTTGAAGGGACAAAACAGAGCCTGTCCTGGGAAAACAAACCTCTGATGCTGCAGCCCGGGAGAGAAAACCCATTGTAACCAAAGTGGAATATTTGCAGATTTACTGTAACTGCCGTATTAAACATACAGCTACATACAGTACTGTTAGCAAAGAAACGGAGCCTTTATCTGAATATTAAGCCAGCCAGGGAAGAACGATAGGTGGGATGAGAGACACAGAGGTGGAAAGAAAAAGGTTTCTTTAATCAACATCCTTCAGAATTCATTCATCCATTTTCTAACTGTTTCTTCCAATTCAAGTTCACAGGGGAGCCGGAGCCTATTCCAGCAAGCAATGGGCACATGGTAGGTTGCAAAGGAACAAGTAATAGGTTTATTCCATGCTGAAAAGAGAAGAGAGAAAACACAACATTTCAGCTATAAAGCCTTCTTCAGGTGTGAGGAGGCTTCACAGCCAAAACGTTGTGTTTTCTCTCTTCTCTTTTCAGCATGGAATAAACCTAGTCTTGCTCCGTTGCAGACTATGCATGCTGACGCAGCTACCCACCTGAACTACATGGCAGGTTACACCCAGCATGGGGCCCTAGTCCATCGCAAGGCAGACAGACAAAATCACAGACGCACACACCAGGGCCAGTTAATCAACCAGTATGGAGCAAACATGGGGAGTACTACAAACTCTACACAGATAGCACACCAGGTCTGGAATTGAACCTAGGGCCTCAGTACAGCTGCTGGGAAGGAATGCTAACCACTGCGCCACTATACTGCCCACTTCTGACTTCAGTTCACCCTTACATTCTTCAGTCATCTCATGTGTCTATGTACTGTAGTTACAGAAGTGACGTCACACCCCTCTGAGTAAAGCTTTGCTGTAGCAGAGAACCTGGTCTTTGGCAGAGCTATCTGCTGTCCAGGGGGTCATGCTGTGTGCGCAGGGACTGAATCCTGGCAGGCTAAACTGAACTCGTCATTACAATTAGTAACTATAACCTATTCTGCACACTCATTAGTAAGGTGACTACAGTATAGTTTTATTTTAAGTAATACTGTAGTCTGCAATCAGTTACATAATAATAAATATTGTAATGCGTAGTGTAATGTGACAACAAGTTACTAAGTGAATTCTGAAAGGTGTACTTTTTGATTCAGAAGGATGACAACAACGAAATATAAAGAACAATTGAAAGGTTTCAGAATGCCTGCATCTGCTGGACTCTTTGACATTAATGCTTCACCAACACAATACCTTGCTGAGCATGTTTGTCATCTTCTCACACTCTGGAGTGAAAGATTAATACAGTAAATCTGTTTCAACAGGTAATAATAATAATAATAATAATAATAATAATAATAATAATAATAATAATAATAATAATAATAATAATAATAATCGTAATGTCCATATATGCAATGTAAAAACAGCAGCAGGAAATGGAGCACAAAGGGCTGCAGACAGTTAATTACATTTTAGCAGGTGGGTGTTGGCTGTTTCCAGTAGAAAGGAGTCTGTCATGCCTTCAGCCTAAGCACATCTTTTCAATTCACAATGCAGCAGCATCCGGATAGTGTCCAATGGCGCAGATTTCAGATTTCAAGAAAGAAAATGACCCCAGAAATGCTCATTTCTGATGCTGATAATCAAATAACTGGACTTAATTTGTGATTTAAGTTTATGTTTTTTTATGTGCTTATGCTCAATAAAAGAGAATATCAGGTGTTCTAATAAATTGGTTGATACTGTACATACAAACCAGGCCTCCTTACCTTTTAGAGTTAGAGATAACGGGTCAATCTTTAAGCGTTCTTCCACTTCCGGTTCTTGATCATACACATACTGTCGGAAAATGTTGAGTACCACCTCCTCACTCAGTGTGTATCGAACAAGCTGGTTGTGCTCTTGGGGGACCATGAATCTCAGCCAGTAAGATGTAGAGACACTGTTATTACTAAAAAATGGAATTGAGAAAAAAAAACATACAAATGGCCTTGATAAAGTTCTGATTTATAACAGCCTTACCAAAGTCCTCTCAGGAACATCTCCTACTAGGTCTCACTTTGGTATCAGCATCAGTATTTTAAGAACCAGGACTTATATTCTACTGCTCAACAATGTAAAAAGTTTTTTTTTTAACTTTTGAGGTCACAATTTTCTTCTTTAATTTCTTTCTCATTTTGCCATAAAGCCCTGCAGTGAAAGGACTGCAGAGAAATGTGGCCTGATGTGGCAGCAAAAAGTCATTATTCACACTTGATGCAAAGCCTTTTCTGTGACCGAGAGCAGACTTAATATGTGCAACATTAAGAACTGTCCTCTATTTCTTCGTGAAACCTCTTTGAGTTACCGGAACACTTTTGTCTACTGTCCCCAAAGCAGGACAAACTGCTCCTTGAGTGTGCCTTAAAAATAACGGGGATGCTAAGAGCTGATCTGAAATCTCTCTGACGTGACTTTAGCTCCAAAACAGATTGGCCATGATCTTTAAAACTGGGGCTCAAAGACTTGTCTTGGGGATCCCATCCTCAAGACATTGCTTTGAATCGACATTATTAGCTAAAATAAATGAATAGTAATGTATATTAATAGTAATAATAATGTGAGATCTACAGTAGCATTGCGATGTAGTGCATTCTCAAAACACGAAGAATTTCTGCTAATGAGGGGGAAAGTTTGCTGAGAGATGAAGCTGATTTTCCTGGCAAATATGTAGGCATAGTATCTCAGTGACTTGGTAACTGCCTGTGAGGACAAACTTACTGCATCATCTTTCACAGAACAGTGTACAGTATACTGTATGTTGATATTTTTTCTGCACTTTAACACTTCTCTTACCTAAAGTTGTGAATGGTAACATTAGAAAAGTATCGCCCCAGAGCTGGAGAAGAGCTGTATAATCCTGAAAGCTGTAAAACACAAAATAATTGAATCATAAATAATTAAAAAATTATCATTTGCCAGATTTTGTTCCCCATTGTGCTGCCGAACACAGTGTTTAATAGCATTGTTCCCATCTTATTAACTGATCAGCTATTTAGGTGTATTGTGACAGAAATTAGGCAGAAGCAGATGTAATAAGATGTACAGTAATAACATAAATTAAAGCAGAAATAATGTGCAAAATAAACTGATGCTGCTCAGAAAGTATTAGGTCACTGTATAATCACTGTATCCTCCCAGACTCAAATCTCACTGCAGTGCACTAAGTAATGATGCCTAATTTACTGCACTACACATATCTACTGTATATACCACTACCCTATCTGTCATTAAAGGATAGAGGGACACAAAGGAGAATTTAGGAATCTGGAATACTGGCTCTTAGTGGTATATAAGAGGTTTCCTGACATCTGACATCAAAACAAAGTGTTTTCTCATTTTACTTTTCAGTGTAGAAGTACCCTCTGCTAGTAATGTTTTGACCTTTAAGGAAATGCATCTATCTTACTTTTTCTTCAAGGACTCTTGATAATGCCTGATGCTGCTCAGAATCTTCAAAAGTGTTGTTGACCAGTCTAAGAGTCCCATTATAACACAGAGGCACCACAAATGACTCCAGGTTGAATTTTTCATCTTCATCCTCATAGACAACTACAAGACAGGAGTCACAATAAGGTTATAATAATAATAATAATAATAATAATAGCTTACACTTATATACTGCTTTTCTGGACACTCAACTCAAAGTGCTTTACAGGTAATGGGGACTCCGCTCCACCAATGTGCAGCATCCACCTGGATGATGCAACAGCAGCAATAGTGCGCCACAACGCTCACCACACATCAGCTATCAGTGGGGAGGAGAGCAGAGTGATGAAGCCAGTTCAGAGATGGGGATTATTAGGAGGCCATGATTGATAAGGGCCAATGGGAAATCAGGCCAGGACACTGGGGTTACACCCCTACTCTTTTCGAGAAACATCCTGGGATTTTTAATGACCACAGAGAGTCAGGACCTCGGTTATACGTCTCATCCAAAGGACGGCGTCTGTTTACAGTATAGTGTCCCCATCACTATACTGGGGCATTAGGACCCACATGGACCACAGGGTGAGCACCCCCTGCTGGCCCCACTAACACCTCTTCCAGCAGCAACCTTAGTTTTTCCCAGGAGGTCTTCCATCCAGGTACTGACCAGGCTCACACCTGCTTAGCTTCAGTGGGTTGCCAGTTGTGAGTTGCAGGGTGAGGAGGGAAACAATTTCTGACAGTGCTACAATCAAAATTGTGTTGTTTCTTACATGAGATAGGAGATTTTGAAACCTGTTTTAAAGAAGTACAACATTTCTGAATTTCACAATCTTGATACTTAAGAGCGAGAATCTGGAATGAAAACATTAGTTCTGGAGAATTCTTTTTCCATTGAAATATTGTTGTGGAAATTTAGAAAGAAGCCAAAAAATATGTAACTCAAAGTTTGTAGTGGAAAAAAGGCCTAAACTGACATCTCAGTAGTCATAATCTGTTTCAAATTACCATGGCATTGCACAAATACTTTCGAAGTCTGCTAGTTTAATAAACACAGACTTTTTGTTTCACTTTTTTTCCCCAAACCCATCTTCATTTGTATTTTAAAATCTGGAACCAGAAACTGTCTAATCTGAGAACAGAAGCAAAACCTATCCTGCACTAGTTTTCATTCCACACAAGGAAGCACAAAGGCCTGTGCTTTTAAATGATTCACCAGAGTGAAATAATCACTTACTTAAATATTTGCTGCCCAATATCTTGGGAGATTTGCCCAACAAGGCTGTTGCATTCTAGTCATTCTTAAATGCAAAGCAGCCAGTTCACTTCTTAAGTTGTTCCAGAGACACCATAAAGGTGCTCACTAAACACCATGCAGTGCACAGAGCCCATTTCAATATACTGTATGTGGCAGTACCTGAATAAAGCACAAGGCTTAGTGCAAAAGTAGTAGCTAGTACTATGAAAACCAGCAAAATGACCATCCACAGTTTGCACTTCCAGAAGACAGGTTTATCCAGTAGCTGGCGCCATGACCTTCTTTTCTGTTGAGAGAATATACAGTTGCAGTGTTAAAACATATCTGCATTGGCTCCACGCAACAAGGCTTTCACACCACTATCTTCTTTATGCACTGAAACATTTGGGTCAAACTCCTATAAATGAATTAGAAGGATAGTTCCCCAGAGTGAAAAATCCATTCCACACGCTGGACATACCATGATTTTTAAACAGGGATAACATGATTACCTGCTCATTTTGTAGGCTACCATCCTCTGAAGTAATAGTTTCTATAGCTTCAATTCCGGTAGTCTCTGAAGAAAACTGGTCCCCATTTCTTGCGCCACCCTAAAAATACACAGTCTATTATCACTATTGAGCAGAAAACGTAAAGCTTTGAGCAATAAATCTTGCCCGAGAAATGTAAAGGGCACTGTCTCCTGAAACACACATTTTGAAGCACAGTAAAGTGGAAGACTAGGTTACCTGTTCGATCTGGCTGATCCCATCCTGGACCAAAGGACTGATTTCTGTGGCGTCATCGGATTCAGTGTTTCCTTGCGTCCCATTTCCTGACGTCGCCTGGAAAGAAGTAAACTTGTGTTTTAAAGAGTCCTCTTCCTTTTGCCAAGTGAGAAATACAGTTCCATGTGATGGCTAAGGTGGCACAGTGGTCAGCATTGCTGCTCCACACTGCTGGAGCTCTGGGTTCAATTCCTGGCATGTGATCTGCATGGAGTTTGTCTGTTGTCCACTTGTGTGCGTGGGTTTTCTTCTGGTGCTCTGGTTTCCTCCTAAAGGCTCACGCCATGTTCTCTAACGGAAGTGCTGTCGTTCCAATAGGAAGATATGAGAGGCTGATGAGGAGCCTCCAAACCTTTCTGAAGGAGATGAAGAACCTTTTCCTGGACTTTTAATGACGAAAAAATGAAGGCCAGCCCTCATGAAATCCATTCTTGTAATTCTGTAATTTTAATAAGGTTAAACTAAGCACTTTAAACTAAATTACTACTTTGAATTATTTAAAATATTATGTAATACTTTTCTTGTTATGTTTAGCGTGATATGCCCTGGTATTGTCTAGTGTAGCAATGCATGATGAAAGGATAGGAAAGTAAACTGATTGCACTGTAAATCAGAGATGAGACCATGGTTTATGTGTGAAATTGCAAACAAGCTCAGCATGTTCACCTTTCAACAAAAAAGCTAGCTAATGTGTCTGCATTGTCAAATTACAGCCAATTCAAGATAATTGTCTTTTCCTATTGCTCTCTACATCACCTGCATTCCCTTGCATCTCCTCACACCCTGTCTCTTTCTGCTCTTATCCTACTGGTTGCCTGGCTGTTCAGTCTCCTGCCAGTTTCTGCTCACTCTGTCAACACTGGGGATGAACCACACCTACACACTCCTGACTACAGCACCCTTGTCCACCTTCCAGTGCTTCCCTGAGGACCTCCCTCCCACAGTCCCCCTTTACTGTGCATCCTACAGCTCATTCCTGCATTGATGTACTCTCTAATGTGCTATTAGAGCCTCTGGGTCATTCCAATAATGTAACTTAATACTGAACCATTAAGAATCCCTGTGGCTGGAAGGTTGCTGGTTCAAATCCCACAGCTGGCAGAGGAATCCTACTCTGTTGGGTCCCTGAGCAAGGCCTTTAACCCCAGCTGCTCCAGGGGGGCTGTATATATGCCTGACCCTGCGCTCTGACCCCAAAGTTCTCTCTCCCTGTCTGTGTGCCTGTGTGTCTCATGGAGAGCAAGCTGGGGTATGCGAAAAGAAAAATTCCTAATGCAAGAAATTATATATGGCTAATAAAGTGATCTCATCTTACCTGAAAAGGTGACAGGGAAACAACATTATCATGTAGTTCTGTTTTTGTACCAGGAGTTAGCAATATTCCCTTTCAATAAGCTCATCTAAACCAGTGTAGTAGTGGTTACTGTGTGACAGGAGGTCTGGTTCTGCCTAATTTATATTGAGCATTAAGAAGCAAGTGATTCTCTTCAGAAAAACCCTTATGAAAGTTTATCAGAGTGCTTTCACACTTTCACTGAGACTTTACTGTACTTTTGCTGTAGCTTACTTCATTTAATGTTCTTACACTGGACCAGTGACTCCTCAGAGACTGAACACCGGGGAACAGTGATAATTTCTTCAATTAAGTCTTTAAGAGCACAGGCTGGATGCAATCTTAAAGACCTTGTGGATTTCTGGATCCTAGAGTAAGGACCTTTGCAATGGGCCATAGGAATAATCTGCAATATTATAATAAAACATTTATAAAAGCATACTAATGTACTGTATTTTAAAAGTCCAGTGTAGTAAAATACAGTGAATATGTTAAAATTATAGGAAGTCACAAAACTATGATAAAACCATGACGTGTCCTCCCCTTTGTAAGTGTATCTGAATAAGTATTCACATGCTACACAAAGCTATTCTTCAAATGGATTAGATAACTTTTTCCACCCTGCCCTGAGGGCTCTGAGGGCTTGTGGTCAAACTTGTTTGCGTGTTGCTAAACTCCCCACAGCAGTGCCGCGGTATGGCAGGGCCAACACTGTGACATGGAACGGAAAGCATAAAAAATCCCCAAACATATCGGGTCCCTCTCCCTTGACCTAAAATCTAACCAGGTGAAAAAGCACTAATGGTAGAAAAACACAGAGACATCTGCAAGCCATGGAACAGCACTGTTTATAAAACACACCAATGTGAAAGTATTGTGACCTTAACTGTTATACAGTACGGTTGCCATCACCTGCTGTTAGTAGTAGTTTATTTTCTAAAGTAAATCCTGGGATACCACAATTATTCCATCCTTTGTCAATTTTGAGCAGAATAATTATATTCTTAATGCATTTTATTGTGTAAATCATAGAATGTTATACAGTACTAAGGTCTTAACTTCAGTGTCTGTGGTTTTCCATCACGTTGGGCTTCAAATTGCTTAACTGAATTAATCCATACATCCTGGGGCCCTAGGTTTAATTTCTGGGGTGATATTTGTGTGCGTTTTACATGCTCTCCCCGTGTTCACATGGGTTTTCGTCAGGTGCTCCGGTTTCTTCCCATAGTCCAAAGATAATGATAGGTCAACTGGTGTCTGGGAAAACTGGCCTTGGTGTGAGTATGTCTATGTCGCCATGGAGTGGTGTCCCGTTCATGGTGTATCCTGCCTTGTGCCCATTGCTTGTCGGGTTAGGCTATGGCTCCTGCATGGGCCAGTACTGGATAAAGCGGTTAGAAAATGAATGGATGTTATCACTGTCATTGTTGTACAGTTCAATGAAGGCAACAGCACACTTGGTCAGCGTCAGGAAGTAAACTTGCATGTTTTGATTCCAAGAGATCTGTGACAGCAGTGATTTCCCTAAGGGTCTTTGATGATACCTCCCAAATATAGCTTGATGTCCTTACTTAAGCTTATTTGTTGTACCAATGTTACTGACTTCTATTTTAGTATGTTTACGTTGTTAGATGCTGAGTTGTTTTCAACACATAGCCAAAGGAAAACCGACTGCCCCAGGGGTAGCAAATCACATTTTCCCACGCTTTGCCGTCCTTCACTTGTCAGGGCATGTAACGCGTCTGAGCCCCAACACGTCTCAAAAACGTCGTGCTTTAAACACTGAATTCAGAAATTCCACGCATGGACCCAGAAACCAGTTTGGTATGAAAATGTGGCTTTGATATTGTAGGCAACCCGTGCATTTCGAAGCGCGTTCAGACGATTTCATTCAGAAGAAAAATATTGGATGTAATCTGAAACGAGCTGTCTTCTGCATTTCATTATGACAAAACATTCCAGTTCAAGATGAAAGCGCACGCAGGCAAGAGCGTCATGAGGATGTGCAGGATGCACTTTCAGTGTTCAGTTCCTTTCTTATATACACGTATTTAACACCTTTCAATTAGGGGATTCACTGTGCGGTGAATCTTACAGTGTGTACTAGCAAAGGCTCACAAGATACTATATATCACAACGCCCAACAACTTATCATTTTAAAAATATATAGACTCTCAACATAAGTTTTCTCTTTTAAGCATGTATTGTTAGTTTTGAAAGCTTTAAGAAGTAAACAGTGTAGCACTTAAAGACAGTATAATAATGAAAGAAGATACCTGAGAACAAATATCACAAGTTATAGAGGTTGTGTGTCAATATATTGAAAATTCAAACTACCCATAGAAGGTGCTGTTCGTGTGTGGGAGTGTCAATACAATTGTTTTACAACACATATTAAAAGAAATCTACAAAATCATAAACTCAGATACCTGAACATTTCTTCTTACAGGTCGTATAACCATAACAACTTTATTTGTACCAAAATCCTGTAAAATAGACGTACAACTCCGGTAAGATACCATCTGTGCGAGTTTTTGCAAAATGACAAACAAGCTCCCCCTCTGAAAGAAGAAAAACACGTTGCTTACCCGGTGTTTCAAGTGTAAAGAATCGCTGCTTCCTCTCGGTTCCACTTTGTCCATTTCTATTAATTCGTCGCTCATGTTTCACTTCTGTCTAAAACTTGAGGAATTTCGCCCAGTACCCGGAAGCAAGCGTCAAGGAAAAGAAGAGTTTCTACCACTTAACTCTTCTGTTGCACTCCAAAAAACGATCGATTAGCTTAAACTGTAACTTTAGGATTGGCATTAACAGACCAAGAATCTAGAGTAATGCGTAGATAATGCGACACGTAACACTTCTAGAACATTGATCAATTTACGATCCGGGACCCGTGCTTTGTCTTGCTCCAGGTAAAAGAATTGGACAATCCCAAAAGTCATGCCGTCACTTGTGAACTTCAGCGCACACTTGCAAGGCGTCGCCTGAGATCGGTGCCTGCGAATGACTCAGAATGAACGAGTTAAGGAGCTCAAAAATAAAAAGTGAAACCTTCGCGCGACAGGTACTGTTTTGGCCATCCGAACAATTTCAAAAACGATAACAACATTTTGTCGCTAGACGCTCTTGAACAGTTTTCCGCAGGACAGATCTCCAAATGTAAAAACGTGTTAGGTACACCTGTATGGAGCACACGAGATTCCCATTTGGACTTGCTGAACCTTAATACTTTAATAGCTAAAATAAAACCCGAATAAGTTTGTTAACAGGTAGCGTGTAAACAAACCGAAAGCTTTACATTATTACACGATGCGTCATTGATGATACATACATTTGCTTCCTGTTCTCAAGCAGCTGTCCCGAGAGACACCTTTTTCTATGACTGATCATTCTTATTACAGCTCTGTGACAGAACCTTTGGCTGGCACGTAATGTTAGTAGTGCCATGTGTCAATGTTTTTTATGCGCTGAGATGAGCAACATCGTCTGTATAATGGCTAGCGAGCAACGTTTTGCCTTTTATCACTAAAGCACAATCAATACAGGGTATCGCGATTTAAAATTACTGCATGATTCATAAATAACGTATGGGTTGCGGATGTACTGTAGTACTAACAGGTTGTGTTAACTAAACTCCACAGGCACTACTAAAGTGGTGGCTTACAGGTACGCACTAAAATAAAGGTGTTAGAAACTTACTGTATCTCTTTATCGAAAGGCCAGTGGAGCAGAAATTTAATTACCGAGTGTATATTAAGAGGGAAAAAACCAACAACCCCCCTGTGCAATTTACAAAGACAAAACCTTTTAACAGTTGAATATACTGTACCAGCGCTCTTTTATGTAAAGTGATGGTATTTTAATTAGATTCCTGTCCTCTGGTTTACAGTGTTTACACGGCTCCTCTGAAAGAGCCAAACTAGAGCACAGTTGTTTTTCCTCCTCTCCGTTCACTGTTTGTCAACAACATAGACTTAGTAACGCAGACTTTACAAAACAATACAAGTTAAGAAAGGCAGTATAGGAATGTGGTTGGCATGATGTTTGGGACCTCACAGTGAAAGGAAAAGAATATCTTGAAACTTCAAACTAATTGTTCCTTTAGTTTCCGTGATTCAGCTGCTGGACTAAAAAATAAGTCATACGTGGTCATTCCTTGTAATTTTCTAGAGCCAGTGAGAAACATTTGGTAGGAATTCAAGTCTTTACCGGTACACTGATTTCAGGGAACAGTTTTTTTCCCCAGAACAAATACCAGCAGATAAAGTGTTGTGTAAAAGCAACAACTCTTTGAAATAGTTATTTTTAAGCGGGCATCACAAAACAAACACACCCTTGCTTTTCACATCTGTAGGGTGAGCCAAGTCTTGGCTTGCCTGTGCCCTTTCTTCAGGGTTCCCCTTTTGTTCTTAAAAACTCTTTGAATCAGCTCTGAGCAACTACAGATTCTGGGAAGGGTACAGGAATACTGCCCACAGATCCTCTCCTTCCTGACAGCTGAAGGAAACCCACAAGTATTAAGATCCGTTTTTTGTTGTGGGTTCACCAGTGAAGTTGTGAAAGGAAATAAAACTAAAAAGTAGTTACTGCACTGGCTTTCCTAGTTCTGTATCGTGGAAAACATTTTAACAGTGCAGACTTATTTCTGAATCCACTGATTTGAAAGAGCAGTCTGAGACTCAACCTGTTTAACTTTCCAATGCTACAGGATAGATAGGCTTGTTTTTGTGTGACAATAATTTGCCATTTTACCAATGTTCAGATGGAATGGAATTGGAAAGAGAACTGAAGTCGAAGAGAGTTCACAGGGAAGAGGTGGCATAGCTCTCACAGGTTAGGTGTGGGGAAGAGTTTCGCAAATCTTCCACATGTCACAAGCTGCTGTGTGCTCACCACTTATCACATCGTGACAAACAGAAGAATCTCAGCTTCACAAGTGGTCAGATACCGAGTATCTATTCAAGTGATTAACATGACAGGAGAGACTGAAGATGTTTGTCAGCAAGTGTCAGCCTGTGTTGGCTGGAAACAAGTAAAGGTTAATTCCATGCTAAAAAACAAAAAAGGAGAAGTACTGTACGTTTTGGCTGTAGAGCCTTCTTCATAGAAGTCACCCACTTTTTTCAGAAATCTTTGTATCTTGAGCTGAAGATACTCACCATTATACTGAGTACTAGATAGTACTATCATGCCTTACGTGAAGTTCATTAGTATTCATATACTATATGTACATCTTAGAAAACAGCATCACCTTCATCTACTGTAGATATATGTTACATGGATTAATGTCAGATCATACTCATCAGCATGTTTGTTTTTCAGATTTACAATCTAGTGTGTAGTGGGATGGGAAAACCAAAGATCAAGGTGGTGATAATCAGTACATATTACAGAAGAACAGAGGATTGGGCATGAAGACAAAAAATGTCAAAAAGACAAAGAAGTGTTATAAAGACAAAAACACTGCGGTCATTGTTGTACTGTTACAAAATGTTAAGGTGTAATTAACAGCTACAGGGCTACAAATCTTGAAAACTGAAATGTGTCTAAACGGACTGCCGAAATAACTTTTTTTTTGTGTTAGCTCTGCTGGTCCGCCATTATTTCCTCTGTGTTATTGTAGAACTATATGTGCACTTTGGGGCTGGTGCTAGTAACAAAGGTTTAAGGTTTTAACCACATCCAAACTCCACGCGCCTGCTCTGAGCCCTTCTCTTTAATCGGTGTGAAAAGAGCTGCAGCGGTTTCACAGCTCAGCTTCCGCTCTCGTCACCTTGAATGTGAAGGGGTCACAAGGATCGCTTTTCAGGGCATAGTAAAAAAGCCTGACAAGCTATATTTATACATTCTTTTCTAGGCTTAAGACATTGTTTTTTTGGAGAAAAGGAAACAACTGGACAGCAGCCTGAGAGTTGGGGAGGACATCGTATGCTTACAAATTCCGAGTGATATTAAATGTTGCTATGGTCTGAATCAAAAAAGCATTTGATTTGTATTTTCACATAGCTTCACGAGACTTTTGTGTCCTGATCTCACTGTCTAGTTTCAATGAGCCAACAAGACGATCTGAACAGCTTTCTTTCAGTGCCAGCTTATCTTTTGTTTTCTCGGCTCTGGCAGATCATTTTTAGGACTGTCTAGATTAAATCAAGGAACATTTTCTTCCAACTGCACTGATGTTATTAAAAAAAACAAGAAAAAAAGTCTTAATGCAATAATTTCAGGATTCATCCCATTGTATAATGCCTAATGTATGAACAGAATCTTTTTGAGGAATTTTTACAAACCTGGCTGAAATAAAAACTTTTCATTTTAAGTTTGAACAAAGGCAGACTGGAAAACATACAGTCTGGTACACTGAGTGCCTGCCAGTGAATGCAAAACTACTGAAAGAATAAGCCTTGAAAGTAATAATTTTGTAGATTTATGTGATTTCTGTGTGTAGGCATTTTTTGTGTGCTTCAGTATAAAACAAACATGCGGTGTGGACAAATCTTGTGTTAACAAAAGAACCAGACAGCCAGACTGAATAAAGCATTCTGTTGTTTCATATATGGAAATCTGATGCAGCACGAATTCAGAAGGCTAAAGGAATGTTGTGCTTCCCAGAGCCTTGAATGTCAGCAGGAGGACATAGATAAAGGGAACAAGTCAAGTTTACCAAAGCAAAGATAAAATGACTTTGGTCTAGACCTCAGTAACACTATATGAGTCAACAAAAAGGCATGTACTAGTCTTCATGATGGACATACCAGCACTTAATACATCCGGTATAGCAAATGTATAAAACATCCAGTACTCTATGTGTTACATTTAGCCAATAATAAATGCTCAATATATATTTTATTAAGTTAATTATGACACATTCATAACATTCATCATTTCTCTACAGTAAGTAACAAGCATTAATATGTGTTTTGTTCTCTATACTAAGGAACCGATACCAGAAGGAATTCTGAAGGAAGGGTTGTGTCGAATGTCCCGGTGCTTTTACAGTAAAGGGCAGGAACACTGAACAGGGCACCACAAAGAACAATGAAGAAGCCGGACCCTTTTTTCTAGAAGAAGGAACTCCATTTGAGCAGTAACACTTCAAAAAAAAATCTACAGTAGGATTAACTCTTCCCAGAACATAGGGCTCTTAGCATGGATGACCTCGCTAATCATCTTTGCCAATAAATACTGTGATTTCACCTTACCTAAGCAGCTTAACAAGTATTGCAGAATCCTAGGTGCTGCCCTTATGCACCAAGTCATCATTAACTGGTAGGATATCCACATTTGTTTCAATTTTGTACTGTTACAGAAATATGTTTTCTCATTGCCCTCTTCTTGGTTCTCTTTAATTTTTGCTGTTGTCATAATATGGTTAGATTGTATTGCAAACACGCTAAATGTTTCACTGCAAACAGAACTGCTAGGGAAGGTTTAGCGGTGTCTGATACTCCTGTCAACAAACAGCAGGCATTCATGGTAGTTTTATTGATCCAGTCAGTCCAGGTTAGTCAGGATATTCAGCATTCACCCCCATCCAAATGAGGAGCCTTTGTACCAAAGAAGCTTTTGAAGAGATATTTATAGAAAATAATTCCAACTACTTGAATATATATATATAAATATCCATTCTCTGTCTAAATGCCCGTGATTAACAATGTTGACCTGAGACCAGTACTTCTTTAACCTTCATTAATATTGATTGACACAGGATATTCTCTCAATGTCCTATCAGAGGAAGAACAGGCCCAATTTTTTAATACAAATATTACAAATACAAATATTATTTCTGTAACAGAATTACAGATAATACAATATTTAGAAAGAAGTCATTGCACCTTGTTAATAATGCAGACATGCAGTGTCTCATGCTGTATCTCATAAATGTTAGAATTCAGCCAGTGTTGAGGTGTCCCAAGGGCTCAGTTCTGCGACCCCTCAATTCTCGGTCTACAGTCACTGCCAGTGGCTTTTACCCTCTTGGCTCCTCACACCATCTCTCTGCCAGTGATGTCTTTATGTACTAATCTGTACTACCCTCAGCTTCCAATACTTCTTCTTCATCTCCTGGATGT
This sequence comes from Lepisosteus oculatus, assembly GCF_040954835.1. Classification (NCBI taxonomy): domain Eukaryota; kingdom Metazoa; phylum Chordata; class Actinopteri; order Semionotiformes; family Lepisosteidae; genus Lepisosteus; species Lepisosteus oculatus. Next base: position 20,114,818 of record NC_090700.1, read on the forward strand.
TCTCAAACTACCTTCACCTCAGCTCTCTAAATCCTCCTCCACCTTTTCCATTCATACACACCCCTGTGACCCAACTAACCCTCATAGATTCTTGTCCAGACCTTAGTTCTGCCTTGTCTAGACTCTTAGCTGGCCTCCCTGCTTCTGCCAGCTCATTGAAAACCCTGCTGCTTCTTCTTCTTTCTTCCCTGTTTCATTCCCGAAACTCTGCTACTCCACTCCCTTTGCTTTTCTTTGAAGGAAAGAAACAATAGATTTCCCTTTAGCACATAATGGTCTACCAGGGAATTGGCACTCAACTGCTCATTTTTCCACAATTCTTTCAGATGCAATTTGACCTTACAAATACCCCAAATAAAGTGGTAAAACAAGTTTTAGATTTCTGTTTCATTTTCCAGAGAAAACCTGAATCCATGCTTTTTCATATAGAAGTAATAAAGAAAACCACCTCTACACATAGCATCAAACACACAGTGACAACATCAATAGGAGCTGAATTTGGAAAACCGAGGTAGAGGCAGGAACATTACCAGTTTAACGAGACAACATAATCGCTTCCTGGTTCTATATTTTATATTGTTTGCTCTTGACTGGGTTGGAAAATGAGGCTAAGAATTTCTATGGAACTTGAAAGGAGATTATGCTTTAAATAATTAATTATGGTCAAAACGTTGTACACATCACATCTCATTCCACAGCTTTTACTTTTTTTCTTTGCCGAAGGGGAGCATGCCCTCCAGTGCCATTGGCCTTGGGGGTATTTGGAATGCACTTAATCCATCCATTGTTTATTCACTTTACTCATCACTGGATGTCAGCTGGAGTAGGAGACAGCATAAGATTCCCCAGTAGGCTAAACCAACTGACAAATAAAGTCTATACAATATCAATTTTTGCATTATTTTAATTGTGTACATCTCTTTTCTGAATTTACTTAACATTGTTATGTTTGACTACTAACAGACTACAGTATGTTGTCTCTCCCCCCCCGCCACTCTCCCTGTTCAAGAATACAGAGTCTGTTGCTTCTCTAATCTTGCTGTTTTCCGGTGAACTGACCTGCCTTCACAGATTGAGCAGTCCCCGATCACCTCTTTAAGACTCACCTGTTCTGAAAGCTCCCCTGATCATCTCTTTCAACTCAGCTTTCCTCACCCCCTTTCAACCACTACTGTGACTTCCCCTTTGCAATCAAATAACTGAAAACAGCATCAAATAACTAAGGCCACCCAGCAGATCTGCACTCCGTTTACCTGTTGTGCTAGTTTTTTTGCACTACACACTGTTTACCTTGTATATGCATTTTTCTGTATTTTCTGGATTGCGGTTTACTTTGTACTATTAAACCACCCCCCCTCTACGCCTGCTGCAATTACCCTGCTAGTAGATGCTGGCAATTACAATAAATAATAATTGCTTACACTTATATAGTGCTTTTTCTGGACACTCCACTCAAAGGGCTTTACAGGTAATGGGGACTCCCCTCCCCCACCACCAACATCCACCTGGATGATGTGACAGCAGCCATAGTGCGCCAGAACGCTCACCACACATCAGCTATCAGTGGGAAGGAGAGCAGAGTAATGAAGCCAATTCATAGATGGGGATTATTAGGAGATGATTGGTAAGGACCAATGGGAAATTTGGCCAGAACGCCAGGGTTACACCCCTACACTTTTCGAGAAACGCCCTGGGATTTATAATGACCATAGAGAGTCAGGACCTCAGTTTTATGTCTCATCCGAAGGACAGCACCTGTTTACAGTATAGTGTCCCCGTCACTATACTGGGGCATTAGGACCCACATGGACAGCAGGGTGAGCACCCCCTGCAGGCCCTACTAATACCTCTTCCAGCAGCAACCTTAGTTTTTCCCAGGAGGTCTCTCATCCAGGTACTGACCAGGCTTACATCTGACAACAGAATCCCAGTTTCAGTGGGTTGCCAGTTGTGAGTTGTAGAGTGAAATGGCTGCTGGCTATCTGGCCTATCTGTTCCTGTATGGTACTATATTTATGTGGATGTACTGTAAGCTTGTAATTTATTTCCATTTTGGTTATCCACCAATCCTGTAGATTGTGTGTGACAAAGTTGCTCTGGATCTGGGCAAGAAATCTTGTAAGCAAATAAATAGTTATAGGCAGTCAGAGGTACACATTTAGATGCATCTATAACAGGGACCCTGCAGAATGACAACAGCCTATTCAAGAACGCTTAATAGTTTATACATAATCAGTTTAGTAACTTCAGGCAAATTATGCATTATACAGTATTAGAATTATAATTTTTCCCTAAGAAGGAGGAACTGATGCAACTGTTTCATAATGAGAATACAAACAAACTGCAATCAACCAGCAGCAAGTTACATAATGTGGATTCTGACTAAACAAGATGGACTTTGTACGATCTGGTAGGCCCTTGCAATGGTTTCAGTTTGACCATTCACCAAATGGTTAACAAAGCATAAAATACTGTGCAGAAAAATACAAGAGAGGCATCAAACCAAGCATGAACCGATATCCTTGTGAGCCATTAACCTAACAACTTGCAGAGAAGAGGATGCGATTCTGAGACAACGTCATTTTTGTCCAAGGTTCTTCAGCCTGCTAGAAACACTTCCCCTCTGGTGTGCACAGGATGCACTTGGCTTTCACCTCAGCCCTGAGTCGGAGGCTTGTGGGAGTGGACCCCACATGTGGGGACGGTGCTGCCTACAGGATTATTGAAATGAAGACTTGTGCAGGGTTTGCCACGCCACCTTTTGACCGTATATATGTACAAGTCCAATGCAAATCAGTCACAACCTGGTAAGAGCCACTAAAACAACCATAAACCAGATAAGAAAACATGGACTTTATACTATGGTTATGCCTTTATCATTGGAGGGTCTGAGAAAAAGGCATAATTATAAAGCTATGGAGCTCAACGATCTGTATTGAAAGATTATAATCCTACATTCTGAGCAATTTCCTGTGAGTGCAGTTTTCCTTCTTTTTGGCATCAATGTTTACTTAAGTCTGTCATGTCCAGCCCTGGGCCTAGAAATTTGGTGTGTCTGCAGATTTACTTTCCAAATCCCCTCTTTGAGAACTAAACCAGCTGGTTGCTGACTTAACTGGACCAAATTAACAGCTTCTGCTGCCATAAAATGATCTAGAAAACATGCAGAGACACCGACACTCCAGGACCTAGAATGGACACTCCCAGTAGCTCCTTTCAAACTGTGCAATTGGTGCCCTCTTGTGTTCAGAAATAAAAATGAGCTTGAATGTAATATCACAAGACACAGGATAGGCAACAGGACTACACCACCATACATATAAGCAAGAACCATTCTGATTTTCTACTGAAGTAAACAGAAATAAAATCAGATTCCAACTGTCCATTACTTTTGTCTCCTGAATCTAATCTTTCAAAATTCACTAGGTTTAGGTTTGCCATAGTGAACAGAATACTATTTTTTTCATAACATTAATATTAAGCATTTCCTGGTCTTTATTGTGGCTTCTAATATTTTATTTGCACTTCGCTTATGCTTTAAGACATTATACCACTTTTTATGACTTGGGTGTACTGTACCTCTGTACAATGTTTCTAGAAGGTTTAGTCATTTATGAAGATAACTGCCCTTTGCTGTATCTGCCGACTGGATTGGTTTTCCATGAAATCCAGTAAAAACAAAACCGTTCACAAAACAGACCGGCAGTGATTGTATTAGCTACTTGACATGAGCAAACAGAATTTGTTTTCTCTTGTCAGCAGGTTGGGTTAACACCTCTACTCTTTGGAATAGTTGCTTATATTGACCAAAACTGTCATGACCTTTGGCTTAATGCCTCATCCGAAGGACAACATTACAATGGGGCATTGGTTAGGAAGTTCCACGGCAGAAGAAAGTACGCCACCTACTGGTCCATCAGTAAACTGGTTTTACGTAGAGGTCTCCCATATGAATATTGACCAGACTCAACCATGCTTTGCTTCCAATATCAGACAAACCACGACACAGAATGGTAACCTTGGCGATATGAAGATCCAGGTTAAATCTGTAAGTGAGACTTTATAAGATGTTCACTAATGGTACACTAATTCTGAGCAGAACTACTGAAATATTATATTCCTTCTTTTTAACTGGAGGGTTAAAGCTAAGTTTAGGTTAACAAGCTTTTCTCAAGAAAGCTTTAATATTTAAGGGGGAACAGAATACATTTCAGAATGCAGTCTCACAAAAGAAAAAAAGCTATTTAGCACTTCTAGTGACCATTCAGAAGTAATTGCTTCTTGCTGTTCAAACCTCAATGAAAGAAGAATCCCATGAAGCCAATAGTTTAGGGATCACACACCCTCAGTTTAAACAGTGCTGAAGGGAGGTTCCAGATCATCACGACTATCTCTACAATGAAGAATCTTCTGTTCTCTACGCAGCAAGCTGGAGTGTTTTTCCAGCACCCTTACACATCCGTTCAATATGAATGTTTTTTTTATTTTTAAAGCAGTTTAATTCATCTCTATTTTCACAAGTTTTACAGTTTTGGCATTGAGTCACAGTAAAATTCACAGCCATAGAGTTCCGTTGACTCAAGTATCACTAAAAGAACAAAAATGCTCACCATTGCCTCTTTTCAGTCAGTCTCTCTGGGATCTCCAAATCTGCTTCTTTTAACAGTGCAAAGATGTTAAAATACTATATTATAGCTTCCTTTACATTTAGTGAAGCCATCTTGTAACTTAATTTGACTGGTTCAGTTTGTTTCAATGACACACAACCTCCAGGCATGTTCTATTAATATTTTATTATGCATAAATATTGCAAAATATTACAAATCAAGCTTTTCTATGTAAATATACAGTAGCAATGTATCTCAACTTTGGAATAGCAAGCTGTCTCCACTCTCATGTTTTCAGCCTTCTGATGGCTTGTAATGTCTGGGTGCAAGTTGGCATTATCTTCTGCCAATGCTGACCGCAGAGAATATCTTGGATTTACAGGCTGAGGAATTCATTCTAAATCAAAACATGCCAAGTCAGTGGACAACGCGGTACACAAAGTTCATTTGGAGTTGTTTTTTTTTGGGTCTGGTCAATCCACAAGCTATACTTAATCTTTAGTGATCGTTCTGAAACACTTGATACAAGCGCACATTGAGCTCTGTAATCCAGGAGTTGGAAGTCTGAATCCAGATCATGTCAGTGCTACTGTGGGGAGGCTTGGGATAAAATAAGAGCTCTCCTTACTGCCAAATACTCACCCCTGCTGCTTTTTGGGGTGACTCATGGTAACGTCATGCCAGTAGCATGTAAAAAAAATGAAAGGAGGTGGGCAAGTCTGGGGAGTCTGTCTGTACTTCCTTGTTTTCCCTGTGTGAGTATAGGGCTCCTCGCTGTGAGCTGAGATGTAAAAATATAATTGGGGATTCCAAACTGAGGGGATACACAATAAAAAAATTTGAAAATTGCACATCAGGTTATTCCTTCATGATTGTCCTTACAGTAATCAGGGGGCTATTAATCAGAATTGATTAAAACCTGAGGAATGTTGAATTCTGTGTTTTCAATGTTTTGGTATTTGCTCATTTATTTGTTCCTGTAATCCAACAATGACTTTATTCATGTATCTGACTTGGATGGTGTTTCCATGGAAATCTTCCACGGTACTTACATGTGCCAAGGAGGGCTGGTGCCTGTGGGCAGACCAGTGTTTTGGAGCAGCAACATAGCCTTCATTGAACTATCATGAGAGAATAGGAGACTGCTGAAATGGTGACTGGCTGGAATCCAAGCTGTTTTTCTCTTTAATGGGATTGGCTATCACAGGTATGACAGCCTTCAGTGACTGGACAGATTTGGGTTCGTCAAGGAAGTGTTCACTCTCCTGTGCCTTTGGGCGTCTCCTGCCACAGAGATAAAGAAAGAGCTTTACATTAAATCTGCTCCTTTGTATATAGTAAGATAGATGAATATTTGAAAAGATCAGTGCAATGAACATGAGAGAGAGACATATTTTAATTAAAGTAGGTAGCTGCGTCAACATGCATAGTCTGCAAAGGAACATGGTTTATCCCGTGCTGAAAAAAGAAAGGAAACAACGTGTTGGCTGTGGAGCCTTCTTTGGGTGTCACACATTGTGTTTCCTTTCTTCTCTTTTCAACATGGAATAAACCTTTGTTTGTTCCTTTGCAGCCTACGTATGGTAACGCAGCTACAGTACCTACTTGAACTACTTCAGCCTATGTCTGGTGCAACCCACTATGTCTTCCGCTAAATCATTTTCTAGATCTCTTCATCGTTCCTTGCCCCCTTCTCTCATCAAATCAGCCTTCTGCATCTTCACAGCAATCTGTTCCAAGACCAGGCTTTCTAACCACCTCCTATTCCTTTACAGATGTCGTCATTACAATATTGTTCCCAAAGGATTTTGCCTGAAATTGAACACTTTTTCCTTTGACTCTGACACCACCTAGAGTAATACTGAGAGACTTCTACAACACTTTTTGGGGAAACTAAAGCTCTCTACCATTTTCTCCCTCAAACAACAGATTACCTTTTCTGACAACGACATCAAAGAAACTAAGGAATTTTTATGGCTAACAGCTAACTAACCTCATTAGATCCCTCAACTCTAAACTCTACCAGTTCCTTATTTCAGAGAAAAAAAAAGCTCACACCCTTAGAAGGCTCCACTGACGAAATGTTGCGTTTCCTTTCTTTTCAGCATGGAATAAACCTTTAACTTGTTCCATGATTTAATTAATATTAAGATCACTCACTAATCACTTCGCATTTTATGTTGTAGCTCTTTTTCTGCACCTCACCTCCATTCTACAGATGTTTCCCATGAATCCTTCATGGGGACTTTTTTTCCCACTCACTTTACAACTGCTTTTCAAGTTTCCTTATTTCTTCCCATGGCTTTTCCTTCTAGTTCAACGCTAATAATAGTCAGATCTTCCTCTAGTTTATGTAGCTATCAGGTCATTCTTGCTGGAGGCACTCCTTTTACCTCAGATACCAAAGATCTTGGAGTTACCATTGATCCCTACCTTTCAACTAGTTGATTTTTGCCAAAGGCATCAGCCATGGAATTTAAAAATCTTGTTTTGTAACTATAAAATGCAGTATTTTTACAAATGAGTTGAGAAGAACTCTAAGACAGGAACATACAGTCTCCTGCTCCAAGGTTAAAGGTTAAAAGGATAATGAAGGAATGATATAGGCAATAGAAGACACTGCAGAAGCTGTTTCTTAGGCAACACCATGCCTACATGTGTGAAGTGTTGTCTTACCATGGACCAGTCCTTCTTATAAGTAGTGATTATGATTTACTGCATCTTGCCGGATTCTAAGTGCTACTGAAAGGCACTTCAAGTATTAGTCACTTGAAAAAGGCTGAAAAGCTTTGAAAAAATTAGACTAGATTAGATTAGGAAACCAACGTTTTCAGCTAACAGTACTTAAAAGTAGTTACAGTAGCTTGCAAATGACATCTGGCTTTCCCACATAACTCCGTATAATCACAGTCCCCATTGTAGCAGAACTGACAATTTTATCATTACCTTCTCATCCCCTGCGTCTTTCTGTCTCTCCTCTTCCTTGGCCTGTGCCTGTGTTTCTTCTTCTCCTTTGACCTTGTTGTCACTGTGGCTCAGACTGCCCTGCTCTGGATTGGCCTCACTCAGGCCCTCTGGTGCTCCTTCTGCAGCCTGGGTCTCGACTGCGGAATCCTGCCCAGACCCCTTCACTGTTTCACTTGCTTTTTTCGTGTCCGGGGCCTCCTGGGCAGCATCACAGATCACCTGAGCCTTGTCCAGTGCATCTTTACCTTCAGGGTCCACTTTGTCCTGCGTGTCTTTGGCTGTAGAGCCATCCTGCTCCATCCCCTCTTCAGGGGTCTTGATCTGTCCTACTGCGTCTTTGGGAGGCACATCTTTGGGCTCCTTGGCCACCTCAAACACGTCATCCTCCCCATTCTGCTGTGGGCTCTCCTGGGGAGTTTTGCCCGTGGGCTCCTCTGATGCGGACTTCCTGTGCTGTCGGGAGGGGGGCCTGCGCTTGATAGACACACGCACTCGACCCTGATTGGATAAAAAAAACAGCTAGAAGGAGGCACTATAGTGACTTGTTAATCCTTGACACTTGAACCAATGTTCTGCTATGGCTTCCTATGATTTCACTTTGTTTCACTAATTTGGTTCTGATTAGCAATTACTACTACTAATAGGATTATGAGTACATACAGTAAGGACTACGGACAAAGTGAGCATGATCTATAGCTGCTATATCGAGTACAGTAAAACACTACCATTGTGTTGAAATCATATGCTCTATGCAGAGAACTCTTGTATGTACTATATTTCAATATTTTCCATCCACTACTCATAAATAAGGATATAATTATTTTTTTACCAGATGTGGCTTGGTATGGGTCCTTGTTTTATTTTATTTCTACTGGAATCTGAGGTGGATACTAGTGTTCTTATGAAGTAATAATACTTGTGTTCTTGTGTCACCAGTATGCACCTGCAGATCTGCAAGGGGGTGGTAACTCTCACTACGCTCTATCACAGCATGCACTCCCCTACTGGCTCTCTGGGGTACATGACCAGGACCGGGCAGGCTAGAGCTGGTCATGTGATGGGTGATAACCTCGACTGACTATACTGTACAACAGCAGCTCCTGTGAGGTCCTCTAACAGGAGATCAAGCCAGAAGAATGCTTACACAGGTTCTCCTTCTCTCCATGCAGTACAGGGGTAGCAGAGATAAGCTGATTTGAGATTTGACAGTTGGCAATTCCAAACTACAAAGGTGCAAATACAAAAATAGCCAAACTCCCAATGAAAAAGCAAGACCAAGTATTTTAATACACAACAGATATCCCTACATCAAAATCTACCAAAGGAAAGACTCAGAATGCAGAAGGCGAGAACAGTGCTGCATTGAACAGTGCTACAGTTTCAGCTGAATGAGTTCAAGAAAGGAGGTTAAGATGATTAGCCATGCATGTAACAAAAGCTGAGTGAAATGCCCTGTAAGACTTTAACAAGATTAACTGCAGCCCTTCTTTATGCAAGTACATATCTCACATACTGTATACAACACACATATTTAAAGGTTTAGTCCAGGGGTATCCAATCCTGGTCCTAAATGTCCAACGTCTTTGCAGGTTGTCATTCCAACTCAGCTCAAAGATCTAAATCAGCTTGTTAAAGGCTCAGTTGGACACATTTAAAAACATTTCCCAGCTCTTCAGGTGTTGGTGTTTTGAAGATTCCAGGATTGGACACAGCTAATTTAACATATGTAGCCATTTGTTTTGTCAAAGCCACATGACTTTCTAATATAAGCGATGCTATTAAACATACACACATACTGTACTGTATGCACACAATGTATGTATACTGAGCACACATGCACTCTACTCATTGAACAAATTGCAGAGAAATTTATACCACTAGTTACTACAAGATCCCATTGCTTTAAATTGTTATTAATTCTGACCTATGTATTTTTATGTGTTGCATATTTGACATTATTTATTACCTGTTGTTGAAGTCATATGAAAATGTGTTCTATTTATTGTGTATACTGATATTTATTATGCACAACAGTCTCTTGTGTATTTTAATTAGTTAAGTAGCACATGAATCATGGCACTTTGAATACATCTTCTCCTAATGACCTAATCCCACAGATTGTTGACTTAACTGGGACAATTGAACAGCTTCTCTCAGCTCTTCAGGTGCTCCTGCTTTAATTAGACCTTGAAATCCTGCAGACACACAGCCCTCCAGAATCAGGACTTGACACATCCAATGCAGGGGCTGTCAATGACCTACTCGCTAAATTGATGACACAGCACCTCTTGTGCCTGGGATATGGACACTGACCTTAATGTATACTGTAGCACGTCACTAATAATTTACCAAATAGCATAATAACCGCCTTAATCTCTATAATATTTGGACATATTCAGAGTGCAGAATAATAATGTAGTGCCACGCAGGGCGGGACTACGGCATTGTATATAGTGGGGCGGAAGCTGGGAGACAGCCTCTTCCCTTTGTGTGTGTGTGTGTATTAGTGAATGTGCAGCGCTGTATCCCCGTCCCTATGTGTGTACCTTTCCCCGGTTCGAGTTAATAATAGTGTTGTTCAACCCCATTCCCTGAGTCATGCCTGCTCCATTCCTCGCTGAACCCAAATTCGTTACAATAATAATAGCTTACACTTATATAGTGCTTTTCTGGACACTCCACCACCACCAATGGGGTAATGGGGATCTCCTCCACCACCACCAATGTGCAGCATCCACCTGAGTGATGCGACGGCAGCCATAGTGCACCAGAACGCTCACCACACATCAGCTATCAGTGGGGAGGAAGCAGAGTAATGAAGCCAATTCTTAGATAGGGATTATTAGGAGGCCATGATTGGTAAGGGCCAATGGGAAATTTGGCCAGTACGCCGGGGTTACGCCCCTACTCTTTTCGAGACAGAGAGTCAGGACCTCGGTTTTACGCCTCATCCAAAGGACAGCACCTGTTTACAGTATAGTGTCCCCGTCACTATACTGGGGCATTAGGACCCACATGGACCGCAGGGTGAGCGCCCCCTGCTGGCCCCACTAACACCTCTTCCAGCAGCAACCTTAGCTTTCCCAGGAGGTCTCTCACCCAGGTACTGACCTGGCTCACACCTGCTTAGCTTCAGTGGGTTACCAGTTGTGAGTTGCAGAGTGACATGGCTATCTGGCCTGAATGAATGAATAAATGCAAATGCACACAGACCTTTCCTTTTTTATTTATGGTTCTTATATGGATTATCCCTCCATTTTCTAACTGCTTTATCCAATATAGGGTTGGCAGGTGGAAGGCAGGGATCAGTTTTCCCAAAAGTGAATTAAGCTACTGGTATGTTTTTGGACTATGTGAGGAAACTGGAGAACCCAGAGTAAACTCCTGCAAACACGGGGAGAACATCTAAACTCCATACAGACAGCACCCCAGGAACTGAACCTGAGGGCCCCAGCACTGTGAGGCAGCAATGCTGACCACTGCACCAGCTCATGTAGGCTGTTGGGTTACCTGCCCACAACCAGCAGAGTGAAGAATGAAATGAGGAGAAAATTACCTTTTCGCCTTTTAAGGAAAAGAGCAAAGATCCACACAATGTAATGCTTATTTAAAATGGTTCATTGCTTGACGTGGCAGCCCTAGTTAAAAGAAGGGGAACTCAAAAAATGTCACTACACATGCTGTTTTGATATGGGTTAAATATACAATATACTGTAAGGACAAAAGTCAAGTCCAGAATAAAAATATAAAACTGCATTATTTTCTCTCTCAATACAAGTCTCAGAATGGAATGGGTTTTGTTCAATGAGAGAGTGTGGTAGGGTGCTTTACTGTATATAATTGAAGTATATTATGAATGAGCATTTGTAAAGCCCCTGAGTAACTTAAATCACTTGTTTCCTAGTTTCTTTAGGGCTCACCACTGAACAATGACTGAGGCTTGTGCTACATTAAGGCAGTAGAGAATAAGGAATATTTAAATACCAATATATGATGATATAATTTCACAAGCAGTCCTTTTTGCATTTAATATATAAGAATACAATAAATCATATTCCTCCTGTTTAGCTCTGCAGTCTTTTACTGTAAGTGTTTTGTTTATGCAATTTATTGTAGTAAAAGTAAATGTGTGGATGAGTTCTGATCCTTTTAATACTAGGCTTTTTCTACACTTTGATATTCCTGGCATTTTTAAAGTAATAACTTCTGTGGAATGATGTTGGATCTTTTTAGTAAGAATCCACCAAGGCAGAAACTTTAAGGTAGGCTGATTAACCAGGGAAACTTCTCTAACTGTTCTATTGATATACTGTAGAACTTTTCAGGGCCCACAGCCTTTAACATTATGCCACTAAAATGCCTCTTTCACCTTCTACAGTTTAAGCAGTCGTGAAACTTGTTGGATTCAAAATGAAACTATCCATCCATTATGAGAAGTCTGTCCATTCTAGATATGGGTAATTGTGACTAGAAACTTTTGCTAGAAGCATGGCTTGCAAGACAAAGCTTAATGCCATCCTTAGCAGAGTGCACACACCCACACTGACCATTTAGAGATTGCAATTAACCTAGCCAGCACATCTTTGTAACTTGGGTGGAAGCTGGAAACTTTTTTCTAATACATAGAATATGACATAATTCTCTGACACATACTGTACTTTGTACAGTATTAATGCCCTGCAGAATTCTCTGGCCTGAACTACCAGATCTGAATGCATTTATATCAACTCAGCTTTTTGCTTGGAAGCATCCTGAAATGAAGCTGCAATGACAAGGCCCTGTTCTGACAGATACAAAAGGACGCCCACTGAGCACTGCAATCGTCCCGCACTGACACAGGCCCTCTGCCTCTCAGACGTTACCTTGCTGATGCTAGGTAGCACAGTCCCCTCCACTGGCTTCTCGAAGCTAACAGGAACTTCGTCTTCAGAGGAGCGAGAGCGGACGGTGGGGCTGTGGGGCGTGGAAGGGGGGCTGGTGAAGGGCGAGGGGTGCAGTTTGATTCCAGGGCTCTTGGGGGAGGGCAGCAGGGCAGTGGGTGACAGTGCAAGGTTGGCCTGAAAAGAGACCAGATTTGGGGAGATTCAGTCATGGCTTTCAGGAGGAACAAAAAAGCAGGCATTCGCGCTACTAGACATAAAGCAATTACTGTAGAATGGTAAACTACTAAGATGAAATTTAAAAAGAGGAGATTACAACGATCATTCAGGAGGGCAGCCATCCTAAACCATTATCATTTACTGATGTCAAGTAAAAAAAACCCTGCAAATGCTATACATAAACTCCTTTTTTGTTTCATATTCGTCTCTTGCATCCCTCCTCTACCCAATCACCACCCTTCCAGCTGCCCCTTGGTCAACTTCTCACTCTTCATTTTCAAAAGCAAAACCTGAAAGGTAACTAGACATCCCTCAATAGAGACAGCACAGCAAGGGGGTCCCAGACTCCTCGTCCTGTGGCCAGGAGGTTGGTCCCCAGCCAAGAGTGTTCAGCCACAATTACTTTGACTAAAACACTCAAACATAATCAATACACTTACTGTATATTCTTAGAAATCCACATTAAAATAAACTATTAGTTATGTAATACTGGGAACATAAAACAGTTTTATGTTCACAGTATCAGTTTTATGCAGTAAAAATTAAAGGTCTTCATTAGATCATTTGCATCAAAGGTGAGAACAATTTTAGAATTTAACACATTTGAAGACTGTTAGTTGGGCAGGGTATTCTGTTTGGGGTCCACTTTTAAAAAAAGAGGATGGATAATAAAACAATATAAAATTGGCAGGTGAGGAAGCAAAATGAGCCATATTGCTCAGATACAGTATGTAGCATAATTAACGTAATTGGTTAGATGTGAGGAGATGAACACAGCTCATAAAAAAACAGTGAAAAAACTTCATTCAGAATTATTGCTGCAGGTAGCAGCAGGGCTGTTAATTGGGATGCATTTCAGCTTACCAAGAGCTAAGCCAGTCCTTAAGATGGTCCAATTCTTATATAGAATTACAGACTTTGTAACTGATAAAAAATATTGATACACTGAAGGAGCTATAAATGTAAAAGTAATTGTCAATATCTTTAAGTATAACTCATTTTCTATAGCCACCTGACAGAACCACATACATACTGCTAACAAATTTACACGTATACCAAAAATAGTGCTATTTTTTGCAGAGGCATACAGAACATTGTTAAATAAACTGAAATTGTGAATGTGCACAACCCTGGGCACTCACTGAAAATCTCAATAGACTCGGGTCATACCTGCACAGGAGAAAAGAAGAAAAGAGACAAACGGCAGCCCTTTTGGCCCATACTGGGGAGATTCCACAACTTGCAACTTTTCCAGCTCAGCTCCCAGCCCATCTGACAGGCAATGAGTTTGGTAGCAGCTGACACACAGTAATCCAATTAACCCGAGCTGCTTTGAACGGAATCTGAAAGGGACTAAAGTGCTGCATCCAGTGCCATAACACTAGATGGCAGTCCTACTTAAGAAAAGAAGCTGGAATTCATTTCTCCTTAGTCTTCTACTTGTTTAAATTGCACTTTATTGTTGAAAGTTGCAAATTGTTTTCCTCTGAACAAATCAAACTGCATGAAAAGTCAGATCCTATCTATAGGATAAACATTTCACAAAACGGAAGAGGGCTGAGCAGTTAATTTACACTCGAAGGAATTACACAGAGGAACAGGTGACAATCTCATGTTAATTTCTCTAGGGGAAGAAGAACAGAAGCTAGTGTAGGCCACACTTTAACAAAAGGCACACTTTTTTATTTTTATTTTTATTTTTATTTTTAAACTGGAATCAAACTGGATAATTAAATTATTAAATGGATTATATTCAAACAAATAAATAATATTAATTGCTTACACTTTTCTGGACACTCCACTCAAAGCGCTTTACAGGTAATGGAGACTCCACCACCAATGTGCAGCATCCATATGGCACCCATAGTGCGCCAGAATGCTCACCACACATCAGCAATCAGTGGGGAGGAGAGCAGAGTAATGAAGCCAATTCATAGAGGGGGATTGTTATCATTGGCCTTTATCATGATTGATAAAGGCCAATGGGAAATTTGGCCAGGACACCGGGGTTACACCCCTACTCTTTTCGAGAAACGCCCTGGGATTTTTAATGACCACAGAGTCAGGACCTCGGTTTTACGTCTCATCCAAAGGACGGCGCTTGTTTACAGTTTAGTGTCCCCGTCACTATACTGGGGCATTAGGACCCACATGGACCACAGGGTGAGCACCCCCTGCTGGCCCCACTAACACCTCTTCCAGCAGCAACCTTAGTTTTTCCCAGGAGGTCTCCCATCCAGGTACTGACCAGGCTCACACCTACTTAGCTACAGCGGGTTGCCAGTTGTGAGTTGTGAGTTGCAGGGTGATATGGCTGCTGGCCATATGTAACCAAATGTAAGGTTACCTACCCAAGGTGGTGATATAAAACATGTAACACTGCGTTAATCACCTTAACTGGCTGTAAATGGGGTTTCATTGAAAATAGTGCAGAGCAGTTAAAATGAGCATTAAGAAGGCAAATCACTTAAAAGACAGTGTGCTTTGGGACCTACCTGAAGCTTTTCAATGAGTGGAGAGTTCTTGGGCTTCACCTTGGCAGGGTGTGCTTTCTGTGCGAGAAGAAAAAGTGTGAAACTAAGCCAAGCTGTACCACACAGTGCATGGTTACCATGAGATGGAACAGGTTTGCTTCATTAATTAATTAGCTGAATTAATTGAAGATGAATTTCTTGTGCATTTCTGTTATGAACAAACTATAAGAACAAACTATAAGCTTCATGGCTCTTGTAGGGATCTTTACATATGCATCTAATGTACTGTAGTTCTTTAGAGGTCTTGACATGGGAAGGTCTCCTGACAACAGTATGTTAATACACTGTACCACCCCCTCCATGTGCAACAGGCTATAGGATTTAACAGGGTGGCTCTAGGGATCTAATCAAATAAAAAATACAAATGGCAATAGTAGACAGTGCAGGAGGCTTTACTACCCAAGTTCTACAGACCTAACACCCACAAAACTCAATCTATCTGAGACAATCTGTCCATGATGCTACTGCCACCAACTTAAAAGAAAGCCTATTAGATACTGTAGCCCAACCATTCCACTAATTAATCCCATGTGAGAATGTAGAATTAACCACCAGCAATAATCTAATTTATTAAACAATTACTACCTGGTGTGTCTATTAAGAGATAATATCAGTAACTTCCAAGACTCATCTGCCACACCTTGGTGCTATCTGAAGTACTAAGAACATTTTGGAAGAAGCATCACTGTATTATTTTCAGTGTGCAAACTGGGATTCTCACCTTATAATAGTTCTTGAAATAGAAAATGTCATATTCATAGGCATGGAAAAGGAGGCAGAAACATAGGAAGGACCCCCTTCAGAACCAGGCCCAGGACAGTCAGAATTCCCTAATGGCCTCATGCTTGAATGTTACCTGTTTTGTTATGTTTTCTCACTTTTTCCTTCCCTTGGTAGTTTAAAAATGTTTCTTCATTTTTACCAAAGGTCAGGGTCTGTCTCACATCGCAGTTTCACATATTTAAGTACATTCTGTGGGTAATAGATTATTTTGCAGTACTGCAGTACTTTTGCTGAACTTTTCCTGAAGAAAAACACAATACCTTTCTTGTCTGCAAAAGAAGTGACGTCTTGAAGCTACAGTAAACACAGCATCAGCAGGCACAACTCAGATTCTGTGGCCTAAAAGTCTAATTTGGTATGTTTTGGTTCTTGGGGCTGATTTTACTGGTGAACCACAGAACACATTCCTTTCTACAGAGGCCTAGCCTTACCTCTTCCTCGCCGTGCCCTGGTTCCTTTTTCAAAGAAAGGTTGTTGCCATGGAGAGGCAGAGAGCAGGGGGGTCTCCGACGGCCTGGCTTGGTCTGCAATTAAACAAATCAGTGCAATCAATACCGCTGCTGAAGGCTACACATACAGATGGTTGCAGAAAGTGCACAAAAGGAAAAATTAAGTCAGTGTGAGGGGTGCTGAATTTCCTGAAATTCAAGAGAGCATTAAAGTTTCTTATAACTCTGCCTGTCTACTTTCAGAACAAAACAGAAAACCATCATCAATGAAGCAGCACATTAAAAGCTTGACTCATTTTGGACAAAGTGATGAACTGGAGAAAGAGATTCTAAAGAAAATAATTAAAAAGCAGGTGGTTACGACTGTTATTCACTTCCTACTCTGCATTTCCTGTTTCTGCATTCAGCTGACCTTTGTGAAGCTGACTGGTTTGTTTCTCAGAGGCTTTAATATCTGTGGCACATGTGAGTATTGTCTAGACAAGAGCTCTGATGAGAGCAATATGTTGTCAAAGGATGGCTTTGTGCCATCTGCACTTCCCTATACTTAATTAAATTCCCTATATGTAATTTCCCACTTGTTCTGTATTTTGTTAAGTGTGTTCCATCCGATTGTCTTATTGAAGTCTGATTACAGAATAATTATTAGTGTAACAGCAGGGTTCAGGTGTTCAGTAGAATATGTACAGTATATGATATATTTTCAACTCACCAATTCTAAGTCATAACGATAGCAGTGGGAACTAGAGTATTTGTCTAGAAATTATGCTAAGAGCCTATGATAGGTTCGTAACTTGACATGATCTTTAGTTCAAAGTATTGCTGGAACTTGCCACCTCAAAGTACCAGAATATATTCCAGGTTGTGTAGAATTAAGTGATCAGTTTAAAACTAATGATAGATTCTTCATTTTAGGTTAGGTTGTTGCTGTTATTCATTGATACATCTGGGTAGCCTAGAACAACTGAAGTTAAATCTTACACTCAAAGACACAGCAGAGGTATCTGCACTGGGCTTTATGATACCACGGTCAGCAACTACTGCACTGTTTTTGACATAAGCAATGTTACTAGCTAGCAGCCAGCAGCCATATCAACTCACAACTGGCAACTGGCAACCTACTAAAGCTAAGCAGATTTGAGCCTGGTCAGTACCTGGATGTGAGACCTCCTGGGAAAAACTAAGGTTGCTGCTAGAAGAAGTGTTAGTGGGGCCAGCAGGGGGCGCTCACCCTGTGGTCCATGTGGGTCCTAATGCCTCAGTATACTGACGGGGAGACTATACTGTAAACAGGTGCCGTCCTTTGGATGCGACGTAAAACCGAGGTCCTGATCCTCTGTGGTCATTAAAAATCCCAGGGTGTTTCTTGAAAAGAGTAAGGATATAACCCCGGTGTCCTGGCCAAATTTCCCATTGGCCCTTACCAATCATGGCCTCCTAATAAGCACCATCTGTGAATTGGCTTAATTACTCTGCTCTCCTCCCCACTAATAGCTGATGTGGGGTGAGCGTTCTGGCACACTATGGCTGCTGTTGCATTATCCAGGTGGATGCTGCACATTGGTGGTGGTTGAGGGGAGTCCCCATTACCTGTAAAGTGCTTTGAGTGGAGTGTCCAGAAAAGTGCTATATAAGTGTAAGCAATTATTAATTGCTATTAATTATATTTTGTTTGGAATATTTTAGATTTTCTTTATTTCTCTGTTTTTTACAATTCTGTACCCCGCTTCACCATGAATCTCTATAAAAACAGAAAGTACTTGGAGTGAATAGTTTGGTTAAAAAAAGATATTAGTGCACTGAAAAAAGCTGAGCTCATACAGAGTTCAGCTTTTAGAGAACCTACTGATATAATCCCTTCTTTTAACTTATATACCCCTTCGCAAAGGTCATCCATTTCACATTTAAGACATTATTGGTGTTTATTTTATCACCCGTCTCTAAGCTACACTTTGAGCACCGTGTGCCTGAGAAGTCGTCATTCCTAGGCAAGGAGGAAGCAGCCTGCCTCTACCCTCTCTGAATAGAGTCAATGAAGCAAATTCAAAACGCACAGCATGACTGATTGGGCCACCATAAAAAGAGAACGCATTCCCCTGTCTGAAAAAGTTTTTGCTTGATTTCCATCCACTTAAACATTTTCAGGTGAAATGTGAAAAAGCGAAATGTGGAAGCAAAAAACATTTAAAAACCTCACCCCTTGAATTCCTGCAGGAGGGGGCAAGACCTGACCCTTGAATTTTCCTGCCAGCTCTGCCACTGATGTCTTGACCGGTTTGTCTTCCACCGCCTCCATAGCACTCGCTGACCGGTCCTGCAAAACCAGACACATGACTGGGATTAGAGGAGCCCAGCTTTAGAATAGCGGCAGGTGGAATTTCTCCTATATGTGGTGGACAGTTAGGCTGAAGTCCATCACAGGTCTGAGTAGTGATGCAGTCAGAGAGTACAACTTGTGCTGGTGTGCACATCTGGCTGAAGACACGCTATGTCCACAGCCTTGGAAACTACAATGTTTTTAAATGAAAATAAATAAAGGGAGGGCTGGTGTATACTAGGAATTTGCATGTGAGGCCTTTTTGAAAGCTCATTTTCCTAAAACCTGTATTGAACCATCCGTAGATTGTTTTTCACCCTCATCTGTAATTTTGTGTCTATTGAGTGAAAAGACATGACCCCAACAAGGATTTAACAAGGTCTTAGAAATTTAACAGAGAAGCCACAGTCCTTCAAAAAAATTAAAAGATCAATGAACAATAACAACCAAATCAACAGAACCCGAACTATTAATTAACCTCATTAAATGCTACAAGGGAGCCAAACAATAGATGTTTGGTTCTATGTCTGTATTAACTTTAAATACCAAATCCTCAAGGTTTACAGAATTGGGAAAACTTAAGGAAGACTACAGAAAGATAAGGCCGACTCACTGGCAACAACTGTCTTTCAATTAGGAAATGTATTATTTGGTTACAATGCAGCAACCTCCTTGTGTATTTGACATCTGACACCAGGAAATGTGATGCCTGCAAATGGAGGTTGTAAAGGTCATGTGTTTCACATACAATATATATTTAATACATAAACTGAATGTAGAGTTGAGAATCTGTCTTGTTACACTTTACTCCTTTATGGTTTGGCACTAACTACTGAAGAACTGCAGCTGGAGTCTCTGAAGTGACCCAAGAAAAACAATTCACCGGCCTGTACTATTTCACAAACAGTGTTCAGGGCAGCATACACAATAGAGTTTTGCTTTCCTCAGAGATACCCATGTGGGTGATCTTCTAAGCATGGAGATATGGTGTACGTGCTTGAAAAGTGTGTCTCAGTTGAGATAGTACCATTTCACCGAGCCTGAAGAGCTATGACCCCTAGGCAGGGAGCTGTAATGGCTTCTCCTCTTGTGGGACAGTGCAATCATGTTTACTTTCTTACATCTTACTTTCTGACTTCTATTAAACTCATTAACAACCAATTTGAAATTCACAAAACTTTGACCTGCACTTGTATTTTTTATAGAAAAGTTGATCACATGTAATGTATGAAAATACACAAACAGGTTTTTTACCTAGAGGACTGTGGGAGTATGGAAGAAGTTACCCAGCAATATCATACCCTAGCTTCTTTCAAGAAATGGCTGGATGAGATTCTGGGATCAATTATCTACAGTACAAACTACCAAATGAGATGGACTGAATGGCCTCCTCTTGTTTGTAACAATTTTTATAAGCTACTCTATGCTCCTAGTGGACCCCTGTCTTTTCAATTTTTTATTTCCAACTTAACTCTTGATGGGGCTAATTGATCTCCTGTTGCTTATTAAGACCTTTACTCAGCAATTATGAAGTCAGAGGGGGCTAGAGATTACTGTTAATACCAGATTCACACCTGCCCTCTTTCAGGTATGTGGAATTATACATAATGGAGAGTGTTGGAAACAGTGTCAGTCGTGCCCGTGTGTGTTCGTCACAAACCAATCAGCTAGTATGACAGAGATAATGGTACAAACACTTCATTCGCAAGCTGAGGAGAGACTGGACTGAGTTCTGTTTTCCACATTTCTACATAGCGATACATGTTCAGCAAAGTATTTATGAAACCAGAGACTAAAAATGTAGAAAACAGTCATCACAGTCCAATTAATAAGTTAGATTAAAGGGATCGATCAGCTTCAGTGAAGAGCTTCAGCTTCAGGAAAAAAACCCAGAAGACACAGGGTTTTGCCGGGACCAGGGATAGAAACCACTGGTTCCAAGCACAAATGTGAAGTTCTCCTAATACACTAATACTGCTTGTTGTGATTTACTATGATGTTCTTGGCCCTTCAGACAGATTTTGTTGAGCCAAGCCCAACCACAAACAATGACAACACTTGCCAAACAACTGCACAATCACCAGGCTTATCACATGGCCCGCCAACTTACTCATTATATTTCTCAGACGTTTCATTGATATTTTGTAAACAAATCCACATTTGAGATCAATTTAGATCATACCATGTTCAAACAGAACGAAAATGAGCCACCGATCTTTAATGTTTTCACTCCAAATTTCTTTAAAGAAGAAGTCCTCTGTTTAAGTGTTCAAAATTGATGCTCGCATGTGACCAATGTCTGAGCTAATCTGATGTCTGCATCATACTCAGTTCCTGCAATTTGGATTGGCTGGTAGCCTGTTATTCCAACAGTTCCAACAGAAAGCTACTGTACAAGCCAAGCCGATTAAACTGCAGGACATTTCCTAAATAAAGTCATGCTGTTGGCTGTTTGGTGTAGATGTGGGTGCTGTTGGTGATGGTTCATTTCCCACACTCCCTCACTATCTCCATTCTTACTGTTGGACTTTCCATTCAGGAAATTCTCATCCTGAAACTAAAAGGCAGATGTGGTCAGCAGGATGACCACAGAATTCTGCGGTTCAGGGAATACATTAGAATATGTCGACAAAGACAGTGCTTTTCTTCACAAGGCTGTTGGTACAAAATACAGCATTTCTAAGTAACAACACACAACATTTTGTATACAAGAAAAACTTTAATTTAGGGAGACATTTCAAAATGGTTCCTATGTGTACTTTTCTAGCAGAAAACTGAAACATATACCATTTTCAATGCTTACATAAAACTCCCAATGCAGTCTTTTTTAGGAAACCCTGTAGACATAAGTGGGAGGAAAGCTTAAGGTCCTGTAATACCAAAATAGTGTGTGTCTTTTATCATGTGTGCTTTTAGGAAACTTATGCCAACATGCAACATTCATAATAAGTCTAGCAGTGAGGCACAATAGTGTATTTTTAATGAAAAGCCAAAGTTATCTGCAAAGGCGTCTGCCATTGTCTGCTTCCAGATGTACATTGTTTCTAACTTTATGCACGGCTTTTCTTAAAGAAAGCTTATTTCCTTTTCAGCAGGAAAATGTGAAACCCATTACGCACTGGAGCTGAAAGCTTTTTAAAAAAAAAGAGAACGCTGAAATGGCCCTGGGAGAGAGGACAGCCACCTGAGACACTAAAACACCAACAGAAGGCCTTACCTCTTTCCTTTAGACAGGAAAGACCAGTACGCTGTCAGCATGCAGCATCGCTTTGAGGCTGGTGACATCAGCAACCTGTTCTCACCCCCATTATCTTATCAGCCCTCAACTGTGCTATGGCCACAAAAACACTGATACTGCATGGGGCTGGTTCCCCGATGGTTCACAGATAAGGAGTTGTTTTTATTGGGCTCCCATTATTTCTGTTAATTGCCCTATAGGCACTCACTTGTGCTTTTTTAGCTGATCTCATTCCGACACCCATGTGCAAGCCTGTTGTCTCTTGGCCACTGCTGCGACGTTTCAGAATGAAATTCCCATCCCACCCCTTTCCTCTGTTTTTCTTCGCTGATAATTATAACCCCCTAATGGCCTCAGGCCCTTTGCCACAATTGTTTAACTCTTTCTTGCCTGAGAAAGTGACAAAGCAGAGAAAAACAACTACAAACATGAATCCGTAGGGACACAAGACCACAAGTGTAGTTAAACATGATGGGAGGCCATTTGTGTTCATTTGTTGCCAGTAGCTTTTTGATCAGAGGACCAAATTCAGCTGTTTCTTCAAGGATTTTCTTGTCAGACAGCAGGACCGTTTACTAATATCTTGTTTATATCTTATTGTATATACAGAGGGTGGTGCAGGGGTTAGCATTGCTGCCTTGCAGTGCTGGGGTTCTGTGTTCATTTCTGGACCTGAGTGCTATCTGCATAGAGTTTGTATGTTGTCCCTGTGTTTTGTGTGGGTTTCCACTGGGTGCTCCAGCTTGCTCCATCAA
This sequence comes from Lepisosteus oculatus, assembly GCF_040954835.1. Lineage (NCBI taxonomy): Eukaryota > Metazoa > Chordata > Actinopteri > Semionotiformes > Lepisosteidae > Lepisosteus > Lepisosteus oculatus. The sequence continues at coordinate 20,137,567 of NC_090700.1, forward strand.
TCAAAGGACAAACTGGTAGGTTAATTAGCTTCCGTGGAAAAATGAATGGCCCTGGTTTGTGTCTGAGTCTGTCTACCCTGCGATGGACTGGGGTACCCATGCCTTGCAACCATTGCTGGGACAGGCTCTGGCTTCCCTCTGACACTGAATTAGAAGAAACAGTTATCAAATGGACGTAAGAAAGGCAAATATACAGCTTAAGACAAGGGGGATACTCAGAGCTAACATTTTAATCAGAAATTTTATAGCACTGGATATATTCAGTTAAGCATCTTAGAGTCAGGAACCATGTCTGGGGAGAGATTAAGGTTATTATACTTACAGAATGTTAACATTTTTAGAACATGTGAAGTACCTGGAAGTGCTGTATACATTATATGCACATTATGTAGAGTACAGCTTTCCAGTATCAGACAGCATGTACAGAACACCTCCTCTGTCCTGAACACTGTAGGTAAAAGTACAAAATCCCCTGAGACTCTGCAGTAGGTAGGCAGAGGTGGATAAACTGGGCCAAGGTCTGGGCCCATGGACTGAGCCATTTCAGGACACAGCTCCAAACTAACTCCTGGGGAGCAAACAGTACAACACTAAGACACATGATCATCAATGTTATAGAATATGAACAGTATACTATGAATTAAAAGCACAGTTAACAACTGACACAGCAGAAAGCATAAAAACAAATCTGAGTAAAAAAAAAACCTAGGCTCTGGAATTACATAAAACAGATCTATTTTAGTTCAACAAAATTCACAAATACTATATAAACAGTGGAAAAGGCTGCTGTAAACCCAGTAAGTGCTGCTCTATTTTAAGGTGTAGTGGCCTGAGAAAAAGAACTGTAGCCTTCAGGCAACCCAAAACATGTGGTCAGAACTAATTGAAGGACATCTGAGGGGGAATCACTACAAATGATTAAAAAACCCTCTTCTTGGAATTATAAATGTATAAACCTTGGCGTTTCAATTTGAAGCAAACCCAAAAAAACAGTAAAAAAAATATTATGGGATATTTGTTTTTCTCAGACAAATTCCTCAGCCCCTCATCCTGGATGTATCCCTCTCACAACTCTACAGCTGGTTTTAACTGTCAGTCTGCGGCTGACATAGTACAGGGGTCTTTACTCCTGCCTCAGCTGCTACAGTTTCCCACACATGCGCGTACAATCACACACGTGGCCTTTCTATTTCTGGAAAGTAACACTACTAGAGGGCCAATGCACCAATATAAACACAGACCTACACTTCAAGGACAGAGGAGACAAAAATGTCAATGTAAAATGTAAGCTTCGAAGACGCCCTGTTAGATATAGAATGCTTAACAGAATTGCAGGTTATTTTTTTCTCAGTGTGATTCTAATTTTATGGACATACATGTTATTTTCTGTGTATTTTATGCTAAGCATAATACATTTGTATTGGCTTTCCTTCACATTTGTGCTTTTACTGTAACACCAAAACATCTAGGCATCATCAGAAAATCCTGGTGAGGGCTGCAGCTACTCAGGGGACAATTTAGAAACAGCAATTAACCTAGCCACCCTGTCTTTGTGCGGTGAGAAGAAACCAAAACACCCGTAGAAACCCACACAAATACACAAGAGCAACATACAAACTCCACACAGAAGGCACACTGGTCTGGGTTCAAACTAAGACACTAGCCTTAATGCCAATATGCTGCCCCATCATCAAAACATCCAGCTGAAAAAAGGTTCTGCTAACAAAAGGACTCACCACATTTGTTATGAGCTCCCAATTTTTTTACAGCAAACCTCTTTTCATCTGTATGTCATGACACAGAGGAAGCAATAATTCTACACAATTTTGATAGTATTCACAATCCTGAAAGATACTGTCCCAATGCACTTGAAGGAGAGGAAACAGGAGACATTTTGTTTACATTGTTGTAACTATCTCCTCAACCACACTGCTTACACTTACTAGCTCTAAAAAATACTTTGAATATTAAGACACTTAATTAACAACTTGAACGGATTTGCCTCCTCTCGTTTGTTTGAACTACAGAAAAGTGTAAAGACAGTGAGGTAAATGATTTTTGTACTCACAAGGAAACTGGTCATACTTTCAGTCTAGATTGTGTTATCTTTAGGAACACTATGGAATAGCACAGGGCTTGGGCTATTACTTCCTGGTATCAACACCCTAGTCAGTCATCAGTCAAAAATCAGCTTTCAATATGTATATCCATCCATTTTCTAACTGCTTTATCCAGCTTAGGGTCACTGGGGCAAGCAATGAACACAAGGTGAGACACACCCTGATCAGGATGCCAGTCTATCAAAGGGTAGACAAACACAAATACACACACTCCCACCAGAGCACATTTTCCCAGGAGCCATTTAACCTACCAGCATGTCTTTGGGTGGTACTGTAACTAGAGCACCCTGAAGAAACACATGCAAACATGTGAGAACATACAGTACAAAACAAACGCAGAAAACACCCCCAGGAATTGGGCCCAGGGTTCCAGAGCTGAGAGGCAGCAATGTTAACGACAGCACCACCGTGCTGCCACCTTTTGAATATAAATGTTGGAATTTCATTGTATAACCTGCCAGTAACTTTCTACCAAACCCCAGAAGTAAAATTATGAACAGGTTAAGACCAAGTCAACCTCCAATATGTGACTGTTGTTCTAAAGAAGTTAAACCACTGTTCACGGTACCAGGACTTTACCAGGTCTGCTGTAGCTGAAACTCTCATAAGCACAGAATTAATATGTGCTTTTGTTGGTGTGGGGATGTATCTGTCTTATTTTAAAAGGAGTCAGTACTGGTAAAGAAAGTACTGGTAAAATATACTATAGACAGGGATGCACATACATTAGTGAGGATCCATGTATCACTACAAACACACATACTGTAGCTTTCTAAAAAATTGCCCTTAAATGATTATGGTATACCATAGCACAGTAGTTAGCAATGCAGCCTTACACCACTGGAGTCCTGGGTTCAATTCCTGAGGTGCTATTTGCATGGGGTTTGTATGTCCTCCCCATGTTTGCATAGGTTCCCTCAGGGTGCTCTAGTTACCATCCACACGTCCAAAGACATGCTGGTAGGTTAATTTGTTTCTGTGTGAATATGTTCCTGTCTGTGTTTGTCTGTATGTGCTCTGTGATAGATTAGTGTCCCATCCAGGGTGTATCCTGTTTTGTGACCCTGTATTAGATAAGTGGATTAGAAAAATGGATGGATTTATTATGGTATACCAGAGATACGTACACTGCAATCCATATCCATCTGTCTGACAAGATGGTGGCACTGCCCAAGGGCTTTCAGTTGCTTCTTTATAGGCTAAACTTTATACATCTTTAACTCATTCCCTATATTCTTCTTTGAATCAGGACCTAAGTGGCAGCTTGTACCTAATCAATCTTGTCTCCAGGGCTGAGATTGAACATGAAATTGCAAAATGCACTACATTGTTTGCCTTTGTTTTTCACCCAAGTGAATATCAAACTGGTTTTCACAATGATTGCGCTTAAATGTGACATGAAATGTAAAAAAATTGTTGTTAATAGGTTTCATAGGTATTTGTGTTAACAAAGGCCACAAATAAACAATGCACTATGAATTAGCCCCAACATACAAAAAACACCCTTTGCTCAATGTACAATTAATATGAGAATGTTTCTGAGTTACAATATATACGCTATTCTTTCAGGGAACTTTGGCAGTTCCAATCCTTAGATTCTTCCAGCTACCTTATTCCTGATTCAGTTATAATGCTCAAAAAAGTTTATGAGTAAAATATTCCAAAAATATTTCATAAATGGACACATTCTGCTGCTCTTAGCAAACCACAGCATACGAGCAAACCTCATGTATGGCCCCAGCAACAGACAGACCTTGAAATACCCTAACAAAGCATATCTTTGTCACTGAAATCACCAGAAATCTGGAAAGCTCACATGAGTTTTAAGGCAGAAACTTATCATCTCATCATTGAGACCCATGTAAACACTTCTTGGCACCCAGTTTGTAACTGGTTAGGAATGAGCAGATGATACTGACCTTGATTCAACCCAGCACTCAGAGGAAATGCTGGCTTCCCCTAAGATACACTTCACAGGTCACTCGTTTCCTTTGACAGCATTTTCCGGAACCGTAAAGTGGTCACGTTTAACGAAAGGCCAAAATTCCTGAATGTATTTCAATTGAACACCACAAGAACAACAAGTGATTATCTTATGCAATTCTCATGATGATCACATGCACAGTCAAAAGGCAAGCATTAGGGTGCAAGCAACAAGCAATCTACTTGTTGCTACTGTAATGGACACAGTTCATTAGGAATTTGTAGCCCTTAATTTTAAGTGCTGTGGACAGAAATTTAAGAAGATACATAATAGGATACCTTGGAGGTGGTATAGTAGATCAAGAGGAAAAGAGATGGAGAGGTGGAGCAGGGAGGAAGGGAAAACAGGAGGCCAGATGTTGAGAGATTGAGTTTAAAATGATGGTAAATACCCATCAGGAGGAGGTGACAGTGAGACGCCAGGAGATATGTGAGGCGATGTGAGTATGACAGGGAGGAAAAGAGACGAAGATTTGAGCATCACAAGCATAGAAAAGACACAAATAGCCAAGAGAAGAGATGAGAGGATCCAGGAAGTGGGTGGAGAGAGAGTAGATCAGTGAGGCAGAAGAATGAGGTATGAGCAATGTCAGAATGTCCTGTGCCAGTACATTTTGACAGGAGAATATAGCTATCCACAGTCCATAGCAGTTTCTTCTTGCTTTTGATCAGCATTGTGCACTGCACGTCCATCAGTTCGTGAGGTAATGAAGTGTAAATGCCGAACAAACACCCTTCTAGAATGCAGGCCCAGGCTGTTCATTGCAAAGACCTGGACTTTGTTAAGACTGAAAGCAACATACTGCAGTGCCATGAATAACAGGTTTCAATTATAATTCCCACCCCAACAGGTGATCTTTGGTTGTATGAACTAGGACACACTTTACTGTAGCCTATGTAAAGCTGAGCCACCAGGCAGGACTAGACAGATGGTGTCTTTATGTGTTGTTCCAGGAACAGATGAGGTAATGTTGAGGTCATTCCTTCAGCTAATTTTCCATTTAACTTTTTTACAAGAGCAAATTTGTGTATGTGTTTGAATATAGGTACACAAACTCCTTCAGAATGCCAAAGATTACAGAACACTGGCATACAGCTGGGACAGCAGGCCGACTGCCAAATTTCCCAGCCACAGAGGCCACTAAGACGATACCATAGCTCCAGTTATGCTATAGATTACACCCAGTTTGCAGTTCTGAGACTACACTCCTTTGATTGTCATCTCAAGCGTGCCACAAATTCCCTTATCTTGCTGTTGTAACATCTAAAATATTTTTTCACCTTTTCCACATCTGCTCAGGAATTCCATTATTGAAACTGACCAGACCTTTAACTGCAATAGCGAGGAGCAGCGGAACTCCCTAATAAATAGACACAGCATCCATGAGCTGCTGGTATTTTCTTTGGCACCATTAATTGATTCTGTTATTTCATTTTTCCAAAAACTGGGAACAGGCAATGTCACAACGCTCCACACACGGACATGTGGGATAAAAATAAACTGCCTTCTCTGCATCAGCGACATCACCAGCCTCACCATAGAAGGCCTTTCCAATAAAAAACAGGAAGCCTACACCTCCCTTCGCCATGGCTTTGATATTCATTGCTGACCATTAACTTCCATCAGGAACATGAAAGTTATGACATCACAAGGATGAAGGCATGAGGTGTGGTACAACAGACTGCAACAGAATGCAAAAAAGACTGTTACTAATGCTGGGACAGTGCCTGATCTCCAGGTGTTTGATCTCCAGACCAGGTGTCTGGGTGCCTTGAAATAAAGAAAAATCCAATATCTTTCTTTAACTGCCTCAGCTTCAAGAGCAAGAACTGTGATAATAAAAAAAGCCTTTGTCTATGTTTGAACCAATTACATAATTATCCAATGGGTTTGATATCATTGTCTCCCTGGAGTCCCCAAACATCAGACAGAGGCAAGACACACAGAAAAGGCTGCCTTGTCCAGTTGCACCCAAAGGTCTGACATCATCATTTTGTTTGTCCCCCTTTTTTTTCCCAAAAGCCACTAGAAGGGTTTTAGGTCTGGTTCTGGAATTACTCTGGAAGTGAAGAAGCCTGTCAATGTCCCTGACTGGGCCGAGGTGGGCTGCCTACTGCCTAAGCAGCTGCTGGTGCTTGGGTGACACTGAAAGGCTTGGCAGCAGCCACACATATCTGGAATTCAAGAGATAATGAAATCACATTGCAGAGAGGCCTGGCACACTGCACAGTACTGGAAAAAGCACTGGCAACTAAATTAAAAGACTCTTTTGAGTATCAAGTGATACAGGTCATTTCATGACAAATCACTCTCAAAAACAGACTTGAAACCTTACCAGATCTGCTTTATGTCAAAAATTGCACCTCCCACTGGAGAAGACTTCATGAGCTGTGCCTCCCAGCATTAAAATAGGTTAGATTTCAGAAATATCTGCCAATATACAATGAAAGAATACACATTTTTCCCAATTTTACAATGCAAAGGCCCTTGTTAGGTACTGTAGGAGTTCTGCAAGATGTGCAAAAACAATAATCTGTTTTCAGTTATTCTATTCTCCTTTTCCAAGCACACCAGTGCGTGTTTTGTGAAAGGGCAGTAGGTTTGTTTCACCAGTGCTTCCCACACTGTGGTGGTATGTCTCCATCTGTGGCCTCAACTATTGCACCAAATGGAATGATTGTGATAAACCACTAACCAGGCCCACGTTCTCTAGCAATTAACTGTTTGCAACACATACACTTTCACTCAGCATACAAGCACCCCCGAATCACAGGGGCTTTACAAGCCTCTCACCCTTCAACTGCAGGGCTGGGCGTGGTGTTAGAGGTGGTGTCTATATTTAATGCAACCACAATAACTAACAGTTTTGTAATAGTGAATTGTAACTATAGCCTTTGGTCCTGTTCACCGGTAAAGTCTTAACAAGATGTTTTGAAAACAACACAATACAAAACAAACAAAATAATACAATAAACTACTAGAGATAAAGAGATAAATGAACTAGATCCAGACAACAAACAACAACAATGACCTTTTGGTCCATTTTATTTTTCTGTTGAAAACTGTGGTGGTCTTGTCATGTGAACCAGTGCTCACAGAGGGATTAGCCTTGTTTTAAATAACTAAAAATAAAACAAACAGTCTGTTGAAGCCAGCTGAAACATTTTAAAACATTTAAAACGTTTAATTATTGTAGTAGACTACAGAAAAAAGGAACAGTTTAAATCTACTCCACATGCTTTAAATTAAAGGTTAAAAAAACGAATGGACCTCCATTTTATATTATTTGTGTTATTACCACAGTGTTAAAGGTGATTTTACAATGTCTTTCAATGCTTATTTTGCTATGTCTGTCGAGTTACTCTTCCTTGATTTGTAACTGGTATTTTAATATTTAAGCAGAAATAGCTGTTGGTAGAATGCTTTTCTTCTCCCGCCATGTATAAACACCAGCTAGATACTCCAGAACCAGAAATAAGATAATTTTATACCACTTCCTTTGCTTGTGGCCAGTAACATTCTCTGCATACCTCCTCTGATGTCAAAACTCTGTCTCTCATAGCACACACCTGTTAGAATCTTAAAGAAAACAGTTGTATTTTTTTCGATGAAACCATGTTTTGTAAGAGTCTGAGACAGCAAGGAAAGTGATACCATCTGTTTCTGAGGAGGGATGACTGCTGAATTGCATATTGTAATTTTTTTTTCTATTTGTAAGACTATTTGCATAAATCAAGCTAAAGAAACACATTCACTGTGCAATTTAAACATCACTGACAATGAAGGCCTGCAGTTGCCATAAGACAGCAGCTTGGAATCATAAAAATAGCTTCTAAGTGAAAACAATTTCAGCCTGAATTCATTTGAATAATGTTAGTGAAATAAGGAACATAAAACACTTACTTTTTCTTCCACAAACATACAGGTAAATCCCGTTGTAAGATGATGGAAGCTGCAACCTGTTTAGTTAAAGCCAATACACCACCATCCACATCGCAATCTCTTCTGAATGCAATCCCACGAGGATCAGTAGGTATGGTTGGGCAGCACATATATCTTAAAACAATGTCTGGTTCAAGCAGATCTTCTTGTTTCAGAATCCCAACACTACTTGGTGGGATTTCCTCATATTTTGTTCAGTGAATGCCAAGACCATCGATACTGTAGGTGTTAATGCATGCTTTGAGTCCATCTTACTCCATTTTGAACTAACCTTGGAACCACAGCTGTGTCTAGACCCAATGTGTCTGTAGTTGGACCGATGTTCACTAGCACTTAAACTGAGACATTCAAGCTCAATTCCAATCTAGATGAAAGAGCATTTGTGTCATATTGCTTGGTTCTACAGATCTCCTAATAGCCTCTGGGAAAATGTATAGTGATTGTCACATTTTATGCCTAAATTAATAGTAGAAAATCCGTATGTGATTATTTTTAATTATACAAAGCAGTCATGTGTACTCATAATCCGGAAGGGATTATATTATACAATATATAATATTATACAGCTAATTTAAAAACCTTGAAGATGAAAGACTTTTAGACTAATGGAGCTGCTACAGGTTTCAATGACATTAGGACCTCTGATGGAATAAAACTCAGAAGACACACAGGCTTTGCAGAACCAGGAACAAGTATCAGTGTTGTAATGAGAAAATAAAACATTTTCTAAAACATTTAAACAAAATCTGGTATTGCAGCAAAAAAATCGCCTCCTTTGCTTTAACATAATGAAAACATTAAATACCTAAATCGAAGTTACAAAATACTACACAAAACGTCAAAGAATAAAAATAAAATACAAAAATACACAGTTAAGAACACCTGATTTCTATCAACACAATAAGCCATGTCCCTGACTATTAATGATATGCACAGCCCTTCTATGGTAGTTCTAAAGACGTTCTAAACAAGTGATCTTGCCTTTCTTGGACAATATCTTTTTTGTAACTGTCACAAAACGGGAGCACCATTCGAAATCCTCCCTGCTATAAATACACGTGTTTGACTACTGAGCAGGAAATGCTACAGTGGTGTTGCCGATAGACTGAGCAGAGCTTACAGCACAAATGGAATAATGAAATAACAGGAGCTAATTTACTAAATTTATATTGAAACAACTTTATTGGCATAACATAAATTGGAGATTACATTCTTGTTAACTTAAAGTAATTAACATCGATTAAACAATTACATTTTACATTACAAATAATAACAATTGTGTAATGGAACAGACTGGAGGTTCTACACATTACAGTAACTATCCCTGCACTAAAGGTTTCAGTTGGACCTACAAGGCTATACAGCATTCTGTTTCTGTCTGGAGTAGGAATACAACTGGCATCTTTTTAATGTTGAATGTCACATGTGATTGGACTTAAGTATCTGCTTTTACAGTCTATTGTCTACAAAAAATAAAAATGGAATGGTTGCAGTTTTTATTTTATTTTTTTTCAAATTAAAACCGAAAGATTTGGATCACATTTGGATTTTGATAAACTAGACACAATGCAATAGAGCTGTCAATATTCATTAATCGTGTACAGTGCATGAGAGAAATCCTCCTTTTAGGTCTATATACTTACAGTCATAGACCTATGTGTAAAGAGTTAATTTGCTGTAATCTGTGATATTTCCTAGAGTGGACATGTTTGAAGAGAGACAAGGTACAGCATGGAAAGCTAGATGGTGTGCAGAGGACTGCATTAGAAACAGCACAAACACTAAGTCTGGCACTGAACCAATGAAGCCATTTACCACATCCTGTTTCATTTTAGTCAGAGATAACTGTTTGCAGTACCAAATATTTCAGAGCACTATGTTTTTACACCCTCAGCATGCAAAATCTGTATTTATGTATTAACAAACATAAAATCATCTGAATTGACTGCTACATACAGCCTGCGTTCTCAGTTTTTTAAGGTTTTTAACCTTTTAAAGGTTTTACAGTTGTTGTATGCCATTTGTAAAATAGCAGTGTCCCATGTGCTCTGATGTAATTTACTCCTGCTACGTCACTACAGAAATTATAAAATGGATGTCTGAACTACATGAATGGGTCTACATATTCAAGCAGTGCTGCAGACGTATGGTTCAGATAAAATCAAAAGCATTACAGCTCTTGAGGTGGAATGTGTCAGTAATTCCAAGATAGCTCTCAACGCAAAACATGCAGCAAGAACAGGCAACTTTTCCAAGAATTAGGAAGGCCTGCACTTCATTTTGCCAGAACCATCACAACTGCACAACTGAGTAAAGAAGCCTTTTTGACACATGCTAACAGAGCAGAGAGGACTCCAGTTCAAATTTTTATGTTCTCTTCTACCATTAACTTTCTGCCTGACAACGATATTCATGAAGATTCATGCTTTGTGGGAAAGCATACTCTTATTTACCCCCATATCTAGCCATTGCTAGATCTTTTTTAACTGTGACAAGTTGTGCACATAAGCAGCATCTGCCAGGATCAGACAGTTTTTTGCCCTTTACGATCTCAGAGTCTTTTGAGTAAAACCCACATCAAGTGACTAACATCAGTTCATTACACTGGCTCTTTTCTAAGAAATAAAGATGTCCTTCAATGAAAATAAGCCATACTGTATGTTAACAAGAGCAAGTCACAGTGAAGTACTTTTTTCCTGACTCTTTAAAATAGACTTTCAGTGATCCATCCATATATTTTCTAACTTCTTTATCCAGTATAGGGTCACAAGGGAGCTGGAGATTACCCTGGCAAGCAACAGGCACAGGGCAGGATACATCTTGGATGGGACCCCAATCTGTTGCAGGGCACACACAGACAAATACACACACTTACACCCAGGCCAGTTTTCCCAGAACCCACATGAACACAGGGAGAACATACACACCCCATATAATTGCACCCCAAGAATTGAACCCAGGGTCTTAGCATACTGGGGCAGCAATGCTAACCACTGTGCCACTGTGCTGCGCACTTTCAGAGGAACTCTCTTTATATTGCACATTTATATCTAAGCTTTCAAGGCACAGATATTTTGTTTCCAATCACAACACACACTTTTAGTTTCACCAGCTGAAGAAGGTAAAAGGAGGATATGAGAATCAGAGGAGGTCCATGTGTCCTCAGGGTTTTAGTTACATTTTAGTTTTCCATATTTTTCTATTTTATCTACCCAACTTAGAACAAATGATTTTTAGAACTCGACTCTCTAGGTGAAATCTACTGATTCATTACTTGACACATTCCAAGATCCAGAGTGCCTGACAAGAGAGTTAGTGCTGGCTGAAGGTGGTGGCTCCCTTATTGGTGTCACTGCAAGTCTGTGGGTGGTCGGCAAGTTCCACGAGTCACTTGAAGTCTAAACTGTGAGGTCTCTGGCTAGTCCCAAATTTATTGCAGACTTGTTCCTTACAATCTACCAATCGTGTGTTTCTGCTTAAGGAATGTTTGGGGGTCATAGAGCTCACCCTGAGCTCTGAGTGAGTGCTTTAGTGATTCCTTCACTTGAGAACACTTTGTTGTATTTGCTAGTTGAAAATTAAATTGTGTTAATTCAAGAACTATATCTCAATATATACATCTGAGAATTAAATATTATAACTAAATCTTAATTTATACATCCTAGAACTAAATCTCACTGTACATTTTCTAAATCTAAATCTCAAAGCCACTGGGAAACATATTTAACTTAAGTTTAAGCTTGAAGGAGGCAAGTGGTTAAAGACAGCCATTAATATTCCATAAACACATGCACAGAGAAATATACAAAAAAGGAACTGCAACAAATGAATACTGACTGAAAATGAAAGCTGAAATACCCTGAACCAAGGCCTAAAAACTTACTGACAGCAAAGCACTTTCAATACTATACACAGACATTTCACTGCTGGGAGCAGTTAGTTACTGTACATCTAACGTGACTATGTGGCCACCAGACAACACATTCTATCCCTGTTAATGTGATACTGTATTTGTTCTGGTTTAAGCAAACTAGTCAATTCAATATTATATTATAACATTTTTTAAAATCTGAATAAAAGCATCTGTTTCATTAAAGAATATTGTAGACAAAACAAAGGAAAGTTATCTAGAAAAACCAATGGCTTTCAATGAGAACATTTCTAGATTTCAATGTCATCTGATGTCTGATCTACAATTGATTCCCCAGGTAGCATTTTAAAATACAAAGTGATAAAATAAAACAAAAACACCTTGGATTGAACTTTATTAAATTATCTCCAAGATTTTTCATGTTTCCATGAAGAGTCACATGTCAAGGAATAAAGTTCAAAGAAATACAAAACTTTCTAAATGAAACCTCCACAGTAAACTGCATTAGAATGCACAGCAGAATGTAAGATTCTGCCACGTACTGTAATGTGTGCCCTTTACATAGAGTTTTCATTCATGTGTCAAGGTATTTATGACTAGGCCATGCAGTACTGAACAGAAAAAATACTAAAAACTGTGTGCTTTCCTTGAATTAATTGCAGAGTGTTTACAAGCTCACCCATAAATGTCTAATAACTAAACCATATTCGGAGAGCTCCCAGCACTAAAGTCATGTGATGATAGGAGTGGATCAGATGTATTCAGTTTACTGAATCAGATGTATTAATTTAGACCCATCATGTCAGCAGACTGTACTGTACAATGAAGTGCATACTCAGTTCCAATGAACGCCTGTACTTGCTTCTTTACGTCACCTGGGTACACTTGCAGATTTCCTGTCCACCAAAACATCTCATCCACCTGAACTAATAGATCAACTAATACACACTAATACTGTGTGCAATCAGACTATGGCATATTTTGTGCAGAATTCTTCAAACAATATTATCAAAAGTTACATTTTCATAGTTTTATGGTTCATCTATCCTCTAACTTCTTCATTCAATACAGGGTTATAAGTGAGGCCAGAGCCTATCCTGGCAAGCAACAGGTGCAAGATGGGATACACCTTGAGTATGCGGGCTTTCCATCACAAGGTACAGACAGACACAAACATGCACACATTCACATTCGAGCCAATTTTCCCAGAAGCCAGTTAACCTAGGAGTATGCAGCTTCTCAGCCTTTTGGCTAGGATCAAGTGTATGTGTTTGAAGAGAAGGAGTATACCCAAACAAACACTTTTCCACGGGGAGAACATACAAACTCCATGCAGATAGCACCTCACGTCCAGAATTTAAGCCACGGCCCAAGGCAGCAATGCTCACCACTATGCCACAGTACCGCTCTTTATGTATCATGTAAGTGCATTATCATTTCTACATGCAACCAAGGACTTCAGCAACAGATCTCGGATACCTCATGTTGACACATAAGTCAGGGATCAGGACCCCAGAGATAACATTGTACAGAACCTCCTACTGTATCTTAATCACCCCTGCAGAAAAAGGGCAAAGGACATACTGCACAGGTTTGAGAAAGTGTTGCCTCATTTGTGACAGGTAAAGATCCAGTATTCCCAGATCATAGTTCAATTTTGTGCACTGAAAAAAGAGGCAAAATGCCTTCTCATTTCTTTGCTCCAATGTGGCATTGAGATTTTTAGCAGACACAGCAGAGCATCATGTGAGACGATATGTGATTGGTCAGAAAAATATGGACTGAAGCATTGAAACTGCTGTTTTCAATCCAGATATGCCACTTTAGAATGTAGGAACATCAAGCTCTGCAAAGTTTTGGTTCTGAAGAATAACAGACACTGCTACTCTGTTTAATAAAAGTGCGCCCCCTAGGGAGCCAAGCACACCGTGCATCACAAGGTGGTGCGTTTATTATTAATCAATGCTTGACTAGTTCACTCAAATGAGAAGCTCTTTTCCTGACATACCATACAAGCAGTCTACAAGGAACACGTACTAAATTATATTAAGGGAAAACCTAGATTAGCAAGGCAACATCATCAAATTATGTAACGTGATTTTGAAGATAAAACCTACAAGGACTACATTTTCTTAGTTTAATGACTCCCCTTTCCCACTTTTAATTCTCACGACTTGCACTGCATTAGAAGTTCTCCAAAGTGCCCTAAAATAAATTACTTTTTAATTAGCTCACAGCAGTAATCATAACTGCATATTTCCATTTTATAACTTTCCATGTCTGTACTCTTGAAAGTTAGGGCACATAAAGAATGTAATGAAAGGAAAGCTTCAAAGATACAAAGATTAAACAAAACATAAAGAACGCGTTACAGAGAAAGACTGACACCATTAACAACTCAATTAAATTGTGCTGATAGGAAATTCACTTAAAATCAAGCAAAGCTAAACCGAAAAGGAACTAGCTGTGGCATAAATTAATATAGTAACACAACGGTCAAAGTGACGACACAAGGCTGTTGGGACAAAAAGTTACAACTTTACGTTTTTTAAAGTAATGAAATATACAAAACGTTGTATAAGAACATTTTACCTCCATCCTCGAGGGCTCCTCCTTTAACTTGTACGCCCCTTCTTTTCTCAGTGTCTTGTTTTGAGTTGGATGAACTTCTGCACAACGGTACTCGCTTCCCGTAGATGACACCCTGTGAAACAGTTAACTGTGCTGTGCTTGAATGACACAAACTGAGCGGTCCACGCAACAGTCTCAGGAGGGGGTGGTCTGCATTTATATTTAGACTCGCACGCTGCTCTTCCAAGCTCGAAGTGCTGCGCTGATATTTGAGGGAGACGTACATTAGGCAGACCTGACCAAACTTTTCTCAACGGCGAGACGAAACCGATTAAGATCCCCAAAACGTACGCAAGGATAGCTGGGGAAGCTGATCATGTCTTCAGCAAAGAAACCGCCCTTTCGGTTCCCAGGCATAAAATAAATACTATTGCAATATTATAAAATTCGTTCCCTTTTCTTTTGTTTCTTTGGCTGGTTGTTCTCAAATAACATCGCTGAATTGTGCAGAATTACAGAAGTGAAAATGATCAAAATGTAACTCGACATATTTTCTCAAATACATCTTCTGTAATTGTGTGAAAATTCGACACTCGTTCTCAGAAGCTCCCCAGGAGATCTCTTTGAGGAGAAAAACGTTTTAATGACACCCATCTTCGCTTTCGCTCATTTACAAGATCGTGGTAATTATTTAAAATAGCAAAAAAATCTAATCAAACGGGGGATTCCTGGCAGACCTGCAAAATAAATTTGTGATGGTGACACCCGCAATGCCAAATATGTCGCAGCTTTCGATGCTTTTATTGCCCTTTTCATTGATTCAGCAAGATTGTTTGAAGAGATTTTAAATCCCTAGTAAATTTATTTTTTAAAGCAAAATAAATCGCCGATAACCTTGAACGTTTATCCTCGAATACTAATACTGTACCAAATATTGCATAAATGAAAGTGGTTTCTTATGTTTTTGACAGCATATTCACACTTGGTGTGAATTAATGTTAATAGCTCAGTATTTCGCTAGACAGGGTGACATGTCCGTGCGGGAATTTCGAAAGACATGTTGGGCGGGTGTGATTGTCCCTTCTTGTGTCCAGTGGGTGCCAGGGTTACATCTAAGAAAAGAGCAGCAGTGCTTTTGGTTCCACCTTACACCCTGAGCTTAAAGAACAGGCCCCTGTGAGCCCCACCAGAGTAAGAGGTTTACTGCTGGATATTTGGCCTTTTAGGATAGTATTTCTGGAGCAATGAAGTGAGCCAAGTTTGTGAATGTCTGTGCCAGACAGCAGCAAGATTGCTATAACTAACACAGGCTACAGGACCTGAAAGACAGTCTGATGTTGGGGACATGTTCCCTGATAATATTCCCTATGAGCTACTGATAGCAGGCGTAAAGTTACTGGGTCCTGGAAGGCCACATTCCTACATGAAGAAAATGTCATCTGGCAGGATGTCAGAATCCCGTCATGCTCTTCCAATTAGTTAAATCATTCTGGTTCCCAGGTGCCTCCTGAGGAAGAAGGCCACTGCTTCCCAGGAAAGGGTTAAACATTGCTGTAATGCCCTCTCATCAATGTTGTTGTAAATTGTGTCAGTCAGTCATTGTTCCTCGAAAGAACATGAACCATGTTTTTCTATCAATTGGCCTGGGTGTTGCAAGTGTTTAGAGGACTTTCCAATGGCTTGAAGGAGAAGTGTTTTTAGCCCCTCTTATCCATGTACTCTGAAGTCTGGCTCCAGTGTAGTGTCCTGCCATGTCCAGCTTTGTCTGATCTGAATCCAGAGCAGTCAGCCTGTGACATCAGGACGTGTTTACATCTTGACACAGGTTTTACAGCTGGCCAGTCTCAAGCGCTAGATGAAGTAATTTGTCCCAAGGGTTCACTCTATAAATCACACCCTGTTACCATGTTTTTAATACACTCACTTGCAGCAATCCAAGCCAGAGCTGCTCCTCCCTTGAATTTTGTAACTGAATCTTATAAAGTTTTAGGCAGCCAGGTATTTGAAAATAAAACTGGGAGGTTAATTGGCCTTTGGGAAAAACTGACCCTAGTGTGAATGTGTGTGTTTGTGTATGTGTGCGCCCTGCGATGGACTGGCATCCCATTCAGGGTGAATCCTGTCTTGAAGCTGTTGGTTGCCAGGAGAGGCTCTGGTCTTCTGTGATCCTGAAATGGATAAAATAGTTAGAAAATGGATAGATGGAAAACCTATTTCAGAAAGCAAGAGGAGTGTCAAACTCCACTTCTCTTTGGTGGACAAATGTAATATTTTTCTAGCTCTCAAAACCAGGCTTGTTTTGTATTCTGTCTTAAATCTAGTGTACTGTATCACTCTCTTTGTGAAGCTTTGTGTTTACCACTCAGGAAGTTTTGAAATATCCTGACTAACTGCAGGGAGAAGTAACCATTTTTTTCAAACTACTGCTAGCCAGTTTGTTTACTTTAGTGCAAACAAAACAAATGAATCAAAAGTAAAAAATAGAAAAACAACAAATGTCTTATGAATTTTGAAAGACAATGATAATTTAATCTTTAAGAAGATTCTGATTAAAAATAATTAAAGGGACATGCTTAGTGTCTGTGTTTATAAGAAAATCGATTGTTGAAAGAATTTGTTTCTTTATTACACAAACAGTAATGACTGTAATGATTCCCTTTTAATAATTTTTCATCAGAATTCTCTTAAAGGTGAAATGATCATTGTCTTTCAACATAAATACAATGTGAATCATGCCTAATATAACTACGTGTTTCTGTATCTTGCATTGGCCCATCTTTGTCTCTGCTTGGCAGAAACTGCAGAGTTCTGCAATACGAAGTTTCATGAACTGTCTTTTCACAGCAGTGAAGTATAAGGGAAGTGTAAAGAAATTACCAGTTAAGTTTACATTATCAACTAGAGCAAACTAGATCAGTAGAGCCACAGTTTTACTACAGTATGTGTTCTGGATACTGTACGTATGCATGAAAACAGTGTTTGCATTGCTATAGCAATTTATTAAAAATAATTAATTAAATTAAGTGTTTCTATTTTTGCTGTATTTAAAGTAGCACAGCAGTAAAAACACATAGTTCACAAATCAGAGAAAAACTATCTACTCATCATCTTGTCACTTTTGAGAAAAGTCTGCTGTGTGAGTGAATGTGCTGCTGTAAAGATTTACAATTCAGAATAAGCTGTCTGTAGGACTTAACCATTGATCATTATATTATAAAATCCCAGAAGAGCAGCTGGTGAGATTTTCTCATTCACAAACCTTTCATTGTACGTCAGGCTATTTGAATCAGTAAGCATTTATTAATAAAGAAATAACATGCTATAGAAGCAGTTTAAACCCCTCTCCAATTGAAAATAACGTTTTGCTTGTTCATTACAAAGATATATTCTGCCAGACAGATCTTTTTTTTCTCCACCAAAACTGGGATTTTGATAATTAAGAATGATCATGTATTGATCAATCAAAGAAGATGGAACAAATATCTCACAGTGAAATATATCTGGAGAGAAGCTCTCCCTCTGTCATTTTCTTACTTTGAGGTGAACAGAACAATTTTGCCCCCTTCGAATTAGATATCAACTACAGGCATCAGTATGTCATCTGACCTGGGCTGCACATTTCAGGCAAAAACAGAGACTTGTGGACTGATTGACTCCTTTCTTAGAATCCATCTAGGCCTCCTAATCGACAGGTAACAGAGTCTTGAGAAACTCTCTCAATTATTTTTTATATCCATTTTTAAGTCATGATAAACCACTATCAATCCACTTCATGGGCTAACTCAAGGCTTGTTGCTTGGTTACAAAATTTTTTATCATAACGTGTTGTTGGATAAGGAGTCTCACTTCCTTTGAATTTCTCTATTTTATCTTTTGATATGTTCCCTCACACCAGAAAACACAATCTCACTATTTATATTTGGGGTAAATTTAATTTTTATCCTGCAGACGTGAAATCTAGACATGAAGCATCCTATAAATTGCCTATAAGTGCTGAGAAAATTGGTGGAGCACTTGTGAAATTATTACAGATGTCATAAATAACCTTAAGTCATGAGCTACAAATCAGTTTGAAACATTCCAACTTTATTTAGATAAATACCAGACCTCTTGTGTAAAGAAACCAAACAGCCCTTGAGCTGTCACTGAGCAAATCTGGGTGGTTTTAATCTTATCATTTAAAGATCTGTTACGTGATACATGAATTGTTAATTATCTTTGACATTTCCTAACATATGCAAGAAGTAAAAAACATTTAGTAAACTATTCACTTAGAGTAGCCCAAAATTTCTGTTTATAATGGATACTGCATTACTTGATCACTGAGAACATAGCTTTTGGCAAAATATTTTAAGCTTTCAGAGGCTGTTATACAATGCTGTAGACAAATCTGTAATTGTGATGCATTGGTTTCCCTTGATGTTTCAGGCATAATTTAATTTTAGGACATAATTTTTACGTGTCTTTTTTATGCCTGATCTTAAATTCCATTGTGTCGACTCTGTCAAAACGTTTCGGGAGTTTGAAGCGCTTAGATCAAATCCCTTTGTTACTGTCTGTGATCAAAACCCTTAACTCACTGATACCTCAGAGCCTAGAGATTAGTGTGGTTGTTCTTTTATTTACTTTTTCCAGTCCATTAAATCCCTTTTAGCATATTGCCTAAAATGAAATGTATTCTAATTTATTCCTTAGCTAACCTTTCTTCTAGGTAGAGGGAAAAATTAACATTACATTCTTCCTACCAGTCAGAATGCCAAGAGCCCAGCAGTGTGTACAAGGCTTCAGGGTAAATGAGAAGCAGGTATGGAGCACGTTCTTCATGCAAATGTGTATAAAGTAAAAAGATGGGGCTGCGTGGGCTGAACACAATATCCCGAGTTGCAGGTTTACAATGAAGTGCATTTGAAGACAAGAACTGGAGACAGGTCCATACTCAGCCATGGTGTTGAAGCTTAAATGCTGACTTCTTTCACAAAACTGCTGGATGAGATCCTTGACTCAATTAGCTACTGACTACTAAATGAGCCAAACAAGCTCCTTGGCTAATCAGTGAGACATGAGGCATAGTGCCCAGTTCAAGCGGGATAATGATGAGGCTGAGGAGGCTGGAAGGGTGGGATATGCCTTAAAATGTGCCTTCAGGAGACAGCGACAGATGTGCGTGAAGAAAGATGTGTGACACACCTGCTTGAAGAAAGAAGAACTAGCAAGGGCCTGCCCCTGGGAGCAACAACCACCTAGGACACCATGTGTTATGTGATACAATTTTATATAAAACAAATTCCATCAATCCATTTTCCAACTGCTTCTTCCAATTCAGGGTGGCAGGAGAGCAAGATCCTATCCCAGCAAGCAACAGGATCAAGGCAGGGTACACCCTGGATGCAACATCAGCACATTGCAGGACAGACAAACAGACACATACATACACACTCACACCAGAAGCACATTAACCTACCAGTATGTCTTTGGATTATGGGAGGATACCGGAGCACCCAGAAAACCCACATGAACAGAGCAAGAACTTGCAAACTCCACAAAGATAGCACCTCAGGTCCCTAATTGAACCCAGGACCTCAGTGCTGCAAGGGAGCAATACTAACCATCACGCCACCTTAACGTCTCTTAATTTAAATTCAACACTTGTCTCTAAACAGCCAAGGTCATTGTTGCTGTCCTGTACATAATGTGTAATTGGTGTTAGAAATGCTTTATTCTCTTAAACAGCTGTGTTGCAAAAAGACGTTAAAGCCAGCCTCATCCCGGACAGGTCCCCTGGATGATGTTCAAGGCTGAGCACCATGCTCCAGCCAGCCAGTGTTTTAGTTTCTTTTCCTTTTGATCCGCACTTTGATTTTCTCCATTGTTCTTTGTTCCGAAAAAGCCTCCCCTAGAGCAAGAAACTTGAAATTCCTGGTAGGGAGGTCATTAGGAAAGTGGGTCACTTGTCTTAGAATGGCTCAAGCTCTTTTGCAGAACAATGACTTCTTTGCGGCATGATGTTTAAGTGGAGAGAGTCTGCTCATGTAAGCTGCCAGGTCAGATTGTTGGGGGGTGGGGCCCGTTTCTGTATGACCTGGCCTAAGTGGTAATGTTGAAATGTGCTGTTGGAGTACAAATGGTGTAAACTGAGTAAAAATCACATTTTCATTGTGAGACAAAGATCACTTCATCATCACATTACTTTCAATAGCCACTTCTCCAATTCAGGGTCACAGTGGCCTATTCCAGGAAGCACTGGGTTCAAGGCAGGATACACCCTTGATGTGAAGCCAGACAGGACACAGACAGACACAAGCTCACTTTTGTATAGATGCCAATTAACTTACATACAAAGCATGCCTTTGGCCACTGTGAGGAAAACAGAGCACCCTAAGGAAACACAGAAAGAACATGCAAACTCCATGCAGAAGGCACCCTAGGAGTTGAACCCAGGGCTACAGCACTGTGAGGCAGCAATGCTATGTGCTGCCAAAGCAACAGCTGTTGCTGACAAGATTAGATTTAAAAAAAATGAAAAGCTGATATTGTAAAACACAGCACCCTGTGTCTAACCTCTGGTGACTATGTGATCTAACAGGTCTTGAGCTGATCTGTCCATACAGTTATAACAATATATCACAGACATGATGCTGAACTAATGACCACTTTGTTAAAATGAGCAAACCTGAATAGAAGATAACATATTTTTAACAAAACATAAAGCACAAGCTAGAGCAGGCCCAGACACAGACTCACATAGATGGATAATTTATATTGCAGATACATTATGTGATATGTTTTATGTGACAGGCAACATATTCCTAATTGAATAAATAGAAGAGAGCTGATGCTATTACCACCAATAACATGAAGAACACAATTGTGGTTCACAAATCATTTAAACTGAGAACCAGTCAGAAGCAGACTTTAGACAGGAGGCTAAGGATTGTCATGGGGACAGAGCCGCCCTCTCATGCTCTGTGTGGGCAATCTGCTGGTACATGTGCAGTGCTCTGAGGAGGAAGTGTGGGGAATCCCATGCTGTAACTAATCTGTGGTGTTTTTAGTATACAGTCAATAAAAACAAAACGCCTTAAGTATAAAAAGAATCACTTTAACATTGCTCTTTCCAAGACATTCTCCTGAGATTACGACATCCTATGGAGTAATGTCATAGTAACATTGTACATGTATTAATATTAGAGATGTATACAGTATATGGAACAAGTAATAGGTTTATTCCATGCAGAAAAGAGAAGAAAGAAAACACAATGTTTCGGCCGTGAAGCCTTCTCCAGGTGTGTCTTCACGTTGTGTTTTCTTTCTTCTCTTTTCAGCACGGAATAAACCAAATTACTTGTTCCTTTGCAGCCTACGCATGCTGACGGAGCTACTGTACGCACCTGAGATGTACTGTATATACAGTATTGCTGCTTTATAACAAAGTGTCATAAAATATGGGGACATTATCCATAGTCTGCCTACTCTGAGAAGGCGTTAAGGATCTGTATAATGAAGTCTGTAATTTTACACAACATCCTTTGCTTATGTGCCAGTTTTCTAAGTTGTCTTTCTCCAAGGAAAAACCTCAATCCCTAAGCTATGTTTACATGAATTTTACCTTTATTTTCCAGACCTGTTCTGTCTCTAGTCATTGTGTGTGTGAGTATTTCTGTGCATTGTGTGCGTGAGTACTTGCATGTGTATGCCCTGTAATGAACTGGCATCGCATACAGGGTATAGTCCCTCCTTGTTCCCATATGCATCTCAGACAGGGTCTGGGATGCCACAACTTTTACTGTGGATGAGCAGCTTTCCATTTGTGGATAGACGGATTTTCCAGGAATATGTCAATTGCTGTAGAAGACGAAGCTTATTTTACCCTAGTTTTAATGCAAACCAGGATTAGCAGTTCCTAAAAAGAAAATGAATTAGAAAAATACTGATTTTAAACAAATGCTTAATTTGCAACTTTGGTTAGGCAGCATTAAAAGACAGGTCATATCGATTCACTTTGCTTTTTGGTTGTCAAATGCCACAGACCGAAATCAAAGAAGAGAAACAGGTTGAAAAGGCAAGGAGGGGCTGAGACAGGAAATGGACAGTTAGAGATTGTATCAGGTGACGCATGTTAAGAAAAAACTCCATTTAAGGAAGAAAATACCTTTCAACATGAACATCACAAGCCTATTAGTTATCATGCACTGGCCATCTCTGTCTCATCTGGGTATCCTGCCACTGGGGGGACATCGCTTGACAATACATAGCTGACTTTCCTCTTATTCCCTTATCTTTTCATTTCTACACATAAATTGGGATTTGCATATAAAAAGATTTTTTTTATTCAATGCAGGAAAGAAGCTTTGTAGTTTTTTTAGAAGAACAAGTTGATTTTTCCATATTCAGGAAACCAAGAACTATATATTACATAGCTAATCATTTACTGTGAACAAATCATCTGTCTATAAATTTTTTGTTTGTAAAACTCCTCAATGCATCTTTAACCTTGTTTTGTGACGGCACAGAATAAAAAGTAGATGTATGACACTGCCAGTGATGTGACCATGATGAGCAGTGCGCCTTTCATTTCTTTCCAGATTGGTCCCTTTTGGAGGCAGACGTGAGACACAACAGTAGAGAGAGTAGAGATGCCTTATTTCTACATTGATGCTACATACAACACTGCAAAGTAGTAGAGCATACATGTAAATTCTGGGGTCCTCCTACAAGCAAAGAACATTATAAACACGCCTAAATGCACCATTTGCATTAAATCGATAGAGGTACACATCCAAAACAAAAACAATGCTTCCTCACACCATGGGCAGCCCACACTTCCACAAATATCCGATCATTGTTGATCATTGCTAAGAAAGAATGGAGAAAAACACTTTGTCCTCACTAGATGTCAGATCCTTCATCTGATTAGACTGTAACAAAACTGCAACAAAATATCCAAGGCCAAGGAAGAAAGCAATGTGTGGTTTTCAATGCATACATGTACTGTATATCTGATATCTCCACTTCCTCAGGAGTGCTCATTCTCCAGATTGGGCATGACTGGGTGATTCCCTGTCTTTGGGTTTCACAGGCAGTGACACACAATAAGCCAAAGATAAGCCCTGTGCTTCCCAGAGAGCGGACATTAATGGGAAAGACCCTAGTTGATAATTAAATCTAAGCTATTCACTCAGAAGTGAAAACAGCCTCCATGAGATCTGAAAAATCAGTTTTGCCTCAATTCTGTCAGACTTCCACTTTACCAAAAAAAAAAGGACAGTAACTGCAGCTTCTCTGTTCCTTTGAGGTAAGGAATAATTAAGGTAATGAGATTTTTTTGATCATTTTAAAATCATGAACTGTTCTTTTTCTGTTTTATTGCTCCCAACCATGGAATTGTCAATTTTTGCTCCTCGTGAAGTTAACTCTTGTTCTCATTCAGGAGAAATGAAACCTTTCTATTCTTCTGAAACCTGAGCTTTGAGCTCACAGTACAATGAAAGAGCTGGAGGATAGAAATTCTGCAAGCTCCCTGTTGCATTCTGGCTGATTCAGACCCAGTCAACCACAGCTACCCTGTGCTGTCACTGCTGTGGAAGCTACCTCTGGAGCAGCCCAGATCTGAACCAGTGCAGAGGGCTCTTCAAAACATGCCCACATTTCCGGGCGCAGCAGCTTCTGAAAGCAAATTCCAGTGCGCAAACAGTGACCATCACACAAACACACAGCATTTTTGATCACCTAAGATAAAACTGCATATCAGCCAAGCCTGCAAAACAACTCCCTTTATCTCCTGCCACATTAGTCCAGTTCAGCTCAGCTCAGCTCAGTGTAAGGCCTCCAGGAAGACTTTTCCAATGTAGTTGGAGTGTGAAAAGGTCTCACAGCAGATAATCCTGTGTTACTGCATGTAAGTTACTTGTTTCCTGTTAGAAATTGCAGGGTCTGGTCTATCAAGATAAAAAATATTGTTTACATCTTCAAACCAGCAAAGCTCCCTACCCCTCCCCACACAGTTTCGCAGTCAATCAAAAGGCTTTCAAGCTTCACTTTGGTTAAAGACCTTGAAGGGGTTTTCTTCATTAGCACTGGTAAAAAAAAATGTTTCTTGAACATGTAAGAAACTAACGCTCCTGCTTTAAGAAACTCGGGGGCAGTACATATTTCTCCTATTTTTATTTAGAAATAGTTCGCTTGCTGAATGTGCTCACATCCTGTTGTGCAGCTCCCGGGGGAAGAGGGAAGCAGCCTGAAGGCAAGCGAAGTCGTGGGGGGGGGGGGTAGGGGGTGCGAGTGATGAACGTGAGGAACGTTTGGGCCGCGCACTCTGCAGCTGGTGCCTTCAGGAAGCAGCGCGCCTACAAAGCAATGTCGACACTCACTTCCTGTCAGTTAGAAGTGTGCTGTTGGGCAAAACCAAGAGGTGTCGGCCAAAAACAGGAAGTCAATATAGTGGGTAGCTGAAATGTATAAGGAAGTGAGTTGTTGATTAATGGAGAAAAATACAGCACTAGATTAGACTGTTTCTAAAACAAATGCAATTGCGACATATCCCAGCTTTCTCAGTTATAGAAAAGTGTGAGCTGGATACCTGCCAGATGTGCACATATCATTACAATCTCATGGTCTTCTTTTGCCTGCTGGCCAGAATTATATTGGCTGAACCTATTACTAAGATTTAATAAACAAATCCTATACCATACTAAACCTCTTGAAATTTTCTGAAGGTTGCCATTGGACTAAAATTTATACAAAATCCTTAGCATTTTGTCTTTGCAATAAAGGCTTGAAAACACAATGAAATATGCAGAACAAGAGATGGATGAATGGAGAAAGACTACCTCAAAAAAACATTGCAAACATCTAGTACAATTTTGTATAAATGGCGCCATGCTTCTATGATCTGGAGTTCATTTTCAAACCAAAGAACAGTGTAACTTGGTGTTGACAACAACCAGTACCAGTATTTTCCATTGCTCATTGTTACCAAAATACAACGTCCAAATTAATTATCTCTGGTTTTGAAAGTTTAATTCACAGGCCCTGAATCTCAGTCCAACTGGGTGGAGTCATGGTAGAGACAAACGGAAAAGTAGCTCAGCTTTCTTCTAGACATGGGTAACATCCTCTGTTCAATAAACTACTAACTGCCAAATTAACTACCTGTAGATGAGCTGAAAGGTCTCCACACATTTGTAATCTTTCACACATTCTTATGAAACTGAATACCTCTGTCAACGTCATTGCTAGGATGTTTTACAGGCCAAACATACAGAAAGTGCAGAATACCATAATATCAAAGTCATAATATTAGCTTTTTATACAAATACACACAAAGTTATCTTCTGTTTAAAATAAATGTTGTTCTCAATTCTGTTACTAACAAACATTTCTACAGAAGTAATGCAGACTATTTACAGTGCCTGACAAATCAAATTCTGTCCTACAGTAAGTTCATAAAATAAAATATATAAAACAGACTTAAATGGATATGTGTTTGTATGCAAGAATAAGGGTCTCTTTTGTATTGTTATTTTTACAGGAAACAAAAATTCCCATTATAGGCCTAATTTTTTAATGAGCTCTCCTAACACCACATTCAAAGCCTGTTGCTGTGAATTGTTCAGAAAAAGAGCAACACTCTGGACCACCATCTTGTGCAGTTTATGCTGCCCTTGTTTGAAAGTAGACGATCTATAGAGGACTTTGCAGTCCATTCCAACAAATTGATACAGAGTCTTAGATACAAAGGGTGTGCCCCTAGTCATACTATTATTGTATGACTTTTTATTTGTTTTTATGATTACAAATCCCTATTTCACATATTTTAAGGCAATATTCACTGCTAAACATGGAGATAAATCTGCTAAAATAATTTGAATACGTTAGATGAGGGTTATCTGGTGGAGTCTGAATATTCTCCCTGTATTGCGTGGGGTTCCTCTGGGTACGTGTATGTGTGTGAGTGTGCCCTGTGATGGACTGGTGTCCCATCCAGGGAGTATCCCTCCTTGTGCCTGCTACTTGCCAGGATAGGCTCCAGCTCCCCCATGACCCCGTACTGGATAAAACAGTTAGAAAATAGATGGGTGTTTGGATACAGTACATGAGAATTCTGTCTAGCACTGACATAATGCTTTTAACCACCTTTTTGATAGATGGGATAGGAAGAAAACTGATAAAATGAGAACTGCTGGAGAACAGGGTGGCATCTCTAGACAACAACCACTTGATGGAATAACAAATGTTGTGTAACTTTCAAAGAATGTTTTAGACGAAAGCCATACAGTATGCCAGGACCTCAGAGCAAAGTGAGGATGCTGATCAGAGGACAAGAAACTTGTTAGGAGTTGAGACAAGTCTGTCTCCCTTCTAACACCATTTCTTACACATATTACTGCAGTGAAGAGACCGTTCCTATTGAGAGCAGAAAAATCAACTAGAAACCACGCACAAAACGAATGTTGCTTTATTCAAGCTGAATTCGATGGCATTTAAATTCATGGGTAAATATTATTTAGGCAGCCCACTGAATTGTGTTTCTCTTTGATTAGCAAGAAACAGCTTGAACAGAAAATATCATTCTGAAAAAAAGGATTTGCAGCCCAATTTCATTCCATTCTTTGGCCAGGAGGGAATTCCGTTAAAGTGGATGAAGGCAGTTATGTGTGGGACTGAACTGCATGTTCCACCTTTTCACCTGCTTTCAATAGGACTCAGTTCTGGTGAGTACCCTGGGCGGGGAGGTGTGCCTCAGCAGCTTCAAGCAAACCATATGTGGATTCTTACTTAGAGACTCATTTGTCTGGGGATTCCTTATAATGTATTTCAGCCAGTGGGGTTAACAGGGAAAAGCCTGCCAAGGGCAGCTCAGGACTCGGTCAAAGCTGCAGGTCAACCTGGAACCGTCCCAAGCTCCCACAGTAACATATAACTCTTGTGTCTGGTGAGTAGGATCATCTCTATTGCAACTTCAGGTTGTTGATCACACAAGGATTTAGCAATGCCACTGAAGTTTCACAAACTTTTGTTTGGGTGTGGTGGGCCTCTCTGCTGGGTGTGTTTTGCACACTATTTCCCTGAAGTTAAGCTGCACCGTAAATGGCATGGAAAAAATCTTAATTAAAAATGTTGATTTCTGGATAAATGTGAACATTTCACTTTCCTGACTATTGATAATGCCAATCCATCTTGTACAGGTAAAGTCAATGGAAAGCAGTCTAAAGTCACATCATGTTGGTCTTTGTGTGCTGTATATGTTTAATGCCCAAAATTTAAAAATCAATTTATGAACTTTTCGAATAAGTAAAATAATATAAAATACTTCATCTTCTACTAGTATGAAGTGCACTTGCACAGACGAGAACATTTCATTGACATCACACAAGTGGAGACCGGCTGTCAGTTATGTTTACAGCCTCATCTTTGAAAGCTATACAAGATTTCGTTCTGTGACTTCACTAAAAATTAAGCACATGATTTGTTCCTGCCCTGTTGTCTTTTAGCTATATTATACTTTAAACTGCAGTGCCACCTACTGGTTATAAAAGATATGTGCATAGTAGCCGCTGATGTTTATTTTAAAGTTCACTTGCAATCACAAATATTGAATTTAGATTACTTATATACAGTAGTTATAGTTGCTGCAATAATTTTATTTTTAAGCCTTGGGATTTGGTTAATATTTTTTTTCTATGGAAACAATTAAAGATGTAAGAAAATTAAGCAGGACCAGGAAACACGTTAAGAATGCTAGTTGGATACAAGACAGTGTTAACCAACTGTGAATGAAGTAATATCTGCACAGGAGTTTTGATATTTGACAAGAGCACAGAAACCCCCTCCAGAATTGTATGGAAATATGCAAACCACTGATACAGTGCTCTTGTTCAGTGACTGCAGACTTACAAAGAAAGTGCAGCTTTCTTAACAGTTACTTATCAGATGCATTTGGCGGTGTGAAAATAAATATTGTACTGTAAATGCAGAAGGCAAAAGGCAATGTTTAAGTAAGCCTAGTCTCACATATCCCTTCGGTAGTGACACCAGAGTTGGTCATGTGGAGATCTAATTTCTTTGACTCTCCTTCAAAAATACAGTTCCCACTCAAAGCTTTTAACTTTGAATCCCTCAGATATACTATGGTTTTCTTTGGTGCTTTAAAATGAATTATAGGTGTATCCAATGGATTCATGTATTTAAAATACAAAGTGAACTGAGTTGTACATTAATGTATACTACAACACACACCTTCTCTCCTATTAATTGATTTACTGATTTCTGTATTGCCATGACAGGCTGTGCATATATCCTCTCTTTGCTCTCCACATCATGTAAAAATGACAAAAACTAGACTGCCACAGTGTGAGGGGCTAGCAGATGGGACTTTTTTGCAACATGAAATCACCAAGATTTCAGTTATTTAGGATTCATTCATCTGGCGTCACTGGACTTTAGAAACCCAAGCCTGGTCAACAGCATGCAAGTGTCCATAAGAGGCTGCATCTGGGATTATGTCCACACAGCTGGATAATAATGAAGCTCCATGTAGAGGGTTACAGTCAAAACAATATACAATGAGAAAGGTTACAAATAGAGGAGACCAATCAGTCTATCTAGCCCATTTTTGTTTCTTGAAAAATGTTAGGGTATGAAAATGTATAAAACCTTTGATACTAGAGTTAGCCCATTTGTTCTTTACAGATTCGCATGTGTACCCCAAGTCACATTACTAGGGACCCCAAATGTTGTTTTCAATACCTGTTTAAGGGAAATCTTATTTAGCTAACACTGTGTTAGTGTCCAATCCACAGAGTCGTTATTTACACTAATCGCATTAAGAGATATTGATTCAATAATGGCTGATGTAGCGGCGTCTCACGTTATCTACCTATGGATGAAATCCTGAAAAGACCTTGACAGCCATGAAGATGGACACTCGTGGCTATTGGCTTCACTCACGGCACAGATGGGCCTAATGTGATTCCTTAAGCTCCGTCACATAAATACATCCCAGCGTCTCCGCATAAACAGGTACGAACGGAAAGAGAATTTCCTGAGGAAATTGAATTTTAAAAGGGAGAAAGAACAAAACACCTGGGGATGAAGCAGATGGGAAGACAGAGGTGATACTTCATGTGTGCTCACTTCTGTGCCAGGGCGCTAAACCACAAGAACTGAGCACAAGAAAGATAGCCAAGGGCTCTGTTCTGTGTTGTGTAAACTTGAAGTAGATGGAAACACTGGCACTCTTACAGCAGTCTCCTTGATAGTTGTTGTATTCATTCTTAAAAGGTTAAAAAGACAGATTCTGTACATTTCAACTTTTGCCTCAGAACATTGTTTTTACATAAAACATACAATAATCTCTCCAATTCAAAATGAGAAAACAGTAAGTTTGTCCCTTCCAGCTTCTTTCATATCAAGGCTCTCCTTACAAAACTCATCTGCACTTAGTGAAA